>NW_010433273.1:91464-108030 GCF_000710305.1 Buceros rhinoceros silvestris | reverse complement strand
CCCATGGATCCCTGGGTTATTCTCTTCCGTTGCAATAAATTCTTTATATCAAGAGCATGAAGTTTCATAAGTTACAGGCGGAATACAGAGGATTTGCATCACTCCCATATCGTTAGGGAGGCGCTGGAGCATCAAGCGACGGGTTCTCGGTAGCTGTTCAATAGTACCCAAATACGAGCAAGAGCGCAATTTTAACTTTATCACTGCTTTTCTGTAGGCCAGCTAGATTTTTAAGGGATTTGCTTACGTTTTGTTTCTTTTCCCTTTTTTCAAAGCAATTTTACTATCTGTTTTAAAAACAAAGAATTAAAACGTGATAAAAATAGTTCTACGGACAAATCTGTAGTCCAGAGGGATAGAAGTGTTATTTTAGGCAGTAACGTGTCAGATTTTCACCTTATACACAGTGAATCATCTTTTACACATTCACTTTCCCCATAATTACCATCTTGTTATGTCTAAGGTACTGCCAGAAGGAGGAGAAAAAAAAAAGGCGACTTTCTTCAGTAGATTTTATGGAAGAGCACCTCATTATCATGTCTTTAAGAAGCCATCCACAAATTCTGGTGTTTGCAGCCTGCAAAGTGAACAAAGATGTCTGATACGGTGCTACAAACCTTACGAGCTGCAAAATTAGAACGAGGCTCTACAGATGGATGTGAGAAGATGGGAATTTTCCTGTTTGTCGCAAAACTCTGTTGAGAGATAATTATGGGGTAGGCTACATATGGAAGGAGTTGAAGTTGTTACGGTGTATGCACACCTATTTGTTACCTTCTCTCTGCTATTTTACAGTAATACAGGGTTTGGCTTCTGTTCCTAGATGCTTATGTTGGCAACATAAGCTGCTCTCTGGCAACATAAGCAAGAATTTAAATGTTATTTTAAACTTAAGGGAGGTTAAAAAAAAAAAAGGGGGAGAAAAGATAAAACTCTTAAAAGAAGTCTTCAGTTGGTATTTCTTTTTGCCTCTACATCATTATAGCTGTTTATATTACCTTAGCTTGACTTTCACTAAAATGATATCATCTGTCCTTTCTGGAAAATAAAAAAAAAGATAATGGCAGCCCTTAGGTTTTGTTATGAATGTGTATTTGCATTTCTTTCTTTCCCTTTCTCCCTCTGTTTTTATAAAGACCGGGAGCTATGAAAATGCAGAATGTCTGCAGTGATTTAGGCAGTGGAAACGCACAAGTTCACGACAATTTTAACACCTTTATTGCATTGGAGTAAGACTTGTTTCTTATAGAATCAGGCCACTTATGCTTACTTGTAGCTTTTGGCCTGGTTGTAGCAAAACAGTGCAAGGTTAAATTTATTATTTGTTGCTAAAGAAAAGCCTGAAAAGCAAGCTTAGAAATCAAGGGGGGAAAAAAAAGTAAAGTGTGGAGTGTGTCTAGGAAATAGAAGCAGGTAATACGTACTCAAGGCAGGTTGCAGGAAGGTAGCGCAGAGCCTCTGCTCTGCTTCACCTTTACCTGGGGAGAGACTTCCCTTGGTCTAGTGCCATGTCACAGCTCTCCTGACCTTCAGTGTGTCCTTCTCAGTACCCAAGGAACGAATCATCCTGTGAATCCACGGAGAGCTGTGAGCGATCCATCAGCTCTTCATCCAGTGAGGTTATCCAAGATAGATTTTAACAAGGGATTAACCGACAGGTGCGCTACTGAAGGATTATAAAAGCCCTCTGAAAATCTGAGTCAGAAGACTAAACCAAATGTTTTCAAAGGCAGAATAAATTCCCGACACAGGGCTAAAGGTTGAGGCAATCTATTTCCATCTTTCTCATCTGTTTCTTCTCATTTTCTGTTGGCATTTCTTTCCTGAGATAGGTATTTCTTTAATGAGCAATTCTAATAAGGGCTGCACTGTCATCTTCCCAAGGAAGGAGTTAACTGCAAATTTTTCGGAGCCACTATACACAAATGTACAATAAGTAACCATGCAGCAGTCTTCTATTTATCTCCAGTCTGCTGCTTTCAGTCCCTGTAGCCATCACAATGGGCTGATCATCAGCATTTGAATATTGTGATGTCAATTATGATGGCCTAGGAAAACAAATGTGTGGCGTTAACAGTCATTGGTTGTAACTCGTTAGGAAGTTAATTGCATTTTGTTATTTACTCCATAATTTGTGTAATGTAATATTTCAGTGAAAATGAAGATATATGATAACTCATTTTTTGACGCTTCTTTTGGGACTGATCACCAGTTAACTGAGATTATTATTAAAATTAATAATAGTAACAGCTATGAAATGAGTATTATAATATTCAAGTAATCCTAGAAGTCTAATTACTACTTGTATAAAAATTTGTTGCATGCATTATTTAACAACGTTCTTATCATGGACATTATGCTGTCTGAAATACTAATTGGTCTTTTCCCATATTTTAAATACTAAAAAAAAAAATGTTACTGGAAAGCGTAAATCGATGAGCTCTCAACAGTCTAAAATTAACATTCATATGACATATTTAGCAAGGAGAAGCTCAAACTTGGTTTCAGACAAGAGTCTTGATAAGCTCTCTCTTTTTTCGGTGGAAATCAGCATTTTATGGATAACGTAGTTAGACTATCTAGAATTTTATCTACTCTGAAGTTCATGCTGAGTGGTCCAACTTACAGCATTTCCCCTGAATATTAGAGGACAAATCTTGTCCTTCATTAAAATGGCATTTAGTGACTGTCTTTAAAAATTTCTCTTCAAAAGCTTGGGCTGTTAAACACTGAATACTCAGCTGCCTCATGGCCTTGCTATTTGTCTTTTTCCTTTTCTTTTTATAGGAAGAGATAGAGACTATATGGAGTTACTTTTTTCTTTCAAAATTGGCAGAAACAATTGGCAGACTTAAGGCATTGTAAAGCCTGGTTCCTTTAAGCTCAATGCTCTTGATTTCTATTTGCATATATTAACTGTCCCCTTCAGTCTTGCAACTTCTGCCCACACTCTTTAACCCCACCTTGGTGGTTCTACTCTGCAAGAAACGGTTGTGCTGTCTTGCTTTTAAGTCATCATGGCTTACATCTCAAAGCTCCTAGCATGCCTCGTTCGAGTTACTTTTGCCATGAGCTATACAGATTCCTGCAGGCTGTTGAAGAAATGCCAGTAACATCTCCAAAGGCTTCAAATCCACATTGTACTTTGAGCACTTTTCCCCTTTACCTTTCACTTTTCTTTTTTCTGTTTGTTTGGTTTGGGTTTTTTCCAGGCAAATTATTCTGCAGAGCATAAAAGAGGTGGAAAAGATCTCTGGTATTCAGAAAGCATATTGCTGATATCACAAACGGCCTCAGCTGGTCAGATAAAATGTTTGTCTTGGTACTTGTGGTTTCCCATTCAAAGAATTAAGAATGTCTCAATTACCGTGATGAAAGACAAAATTCCCTGTTGTTATATATGAACAGTATCACTTAATTTCCTTTTCTAATTTTTCCTGCCTGATGCCGACAAGATAGTCTTAGGTGTTTGTTCTATGGCTTTACAATCAGCAAAAGCTAAAGCTCTTTGAAGCTGATTTGTGAAGAAATAAGTTTAAGTAAGAAAATGAGTGAGGATATAAAGACCTTGTCATGGAGACATTAAATTAACGTGATATATGAAGTATTAAATACTTATTGATAAAAGGCTCAATTATTGCTACCCAAAATTTTTCATTGAGGTAGTCTTGCCTCTTCCCCCAGAAGAGAGCATGTCTCTCAAACTCAACTTGGAGCCCAATCCATTGGTGAATTCCACGGTTTGCATTGGCTTTAATGAGTGGAACATACCACAGCATCGTGAAAGAAGCTAGCAGCAGAAGGATGCCTAAGTTCAGAACTACGCAGGTTCACTTATTTAGTTTTAAGTGTGTATAAAGGAATGAACTGGCCCAAGATAACTTAAAAGTTACTGTCTCCAAAGAGTTAAGAGACTACTAGCAACTAGTCTAGATGTTTGGGTAACTATTCAGATAATTAAATCAAGCAGTTAAGTGTGTATATTACTATTCATGACTACTTCTCTACATCTATTTTTCATCCTGAAGTCAGCATTCAGAAGCAAGGACAAAGATGTGCTCTCATAGGGTTCTCTAAGGCCCTAAGTAACCTCATCCAAGTTTGAAATTGTTTCTGCTTTGAGCAGAAAGTTGGACCAGGTGGCCTCCGGAGATGCCGTAGCCCTTCCAACCTGGGTTTTCCTGGGATTCCAAGTGTCTTACGTATTTTCTTTATGGACAAGTAAGGTTCATATCAGGGAATCACAGTTACCTCATTCCTTGGTGAGATCTCATCAGATTGTCTTTGCAAAAGGAGAACATTGTGTTGTTGTGGGTGTCTTTTAACCATATTTGTTATGTAGTGTGACAATTTAGTGGTTAAAAGAACATCATCTTCATGCCTTATCCATTTCTATGGAAAATGTTGTGTATTAAGTATGTCATCTCTGAGTTTTAAACACATTGTGAAAAGACAGTTCCATGGTTTCAGTCAAATTTCATGATGTAACTGATCTGTCTGGGAAGGAGGAACTTAATACAAGATTTATGTAGTTAAAGAAGAACAGGTATCACCTCAACAGCTGTAAAACTACTCCTTCGTTTGAAAACTGGAGCTGATGCGCACTGTGCATAACTCGTCTTGTATGTAATCTTAGTTATACGACACACATTCCCTATACTTTAGCAGTTTGAAAAAGATCTGAAAATTGCCTGGGGTAAGACTTTAGATCATCACGCGCAGTCATTTCAGTGCTGATCAGTTGTTTTACCTGACGTTTACAGATGAAAACTCTTAATTGTATTCAGTTAACATTGACTCCTACTCGCAACATAAAACTTACTCTTGAGAACAGAATAGTCATACTAGTCTGTGCTTGTGTGTCCTTAAGTGGCTTTTAAAAGCCCTGAAATACTGAAGTTGACCAGGAATAATATTTGTGGTGTGAGGCACATCAATTACTTTTATCACAAAGGTATTAACTGTATCATTTTGAGCTTCTGTGACAGCATTAGCCAGGAAATGCCTTAGGAAAACAGCTCCTTCTTCTCATTCTTTCCTTATTTCTTGTGCACAGTGATAGGTCTGGCCACAGAGTATTGTGGAGCTGCCCCTCGTTTGTCCTATTTTTTGTTCTCCATAGCAGATGTTGTTTCTTACTGTGTGATACCTATTGTAATGGGCCTGTTCAGCTCTGGAGACCTTAAATACCACTCCAGTACAAATACCGAAAGACACCGTATACATAAATTTAGTTGGTGTTAGCAGGATCATCGCTCATTCGTATATTTGGTGTCTGAAGGTCGCTTCAGGAAGTGTGGAAGAAGTACGTGTGAGAATATCAGGGCTTTTAGGTGGCCTGTGAAAAGCAAAAATGCATTGCTGCTAGGGCAAATACCTCCTCTTTTTCCTGAAATAAAAAGGATTAACAGAATAGACCTGGTATTCTGAGTCTCCCAAGGGTCATTCACTGTGTTGTATTTTTTTTCTGCCTCTTTGTTAGGTAGGGATGCTACCCTGTATCATTGGAAAGGGCAACTGCTGCTGAGGCAGGAGAATAGCGAAGTGGGATGATTCAGTGTAATGAATGACTAAGCCAGGGTCCTGTTTGCAAGATGTATTCTGCAGTTCGGCACGCAGCAGGCTCTGGTGCTGGTTGTGTTAATGGAAGGCCAGCTTGTGCCTGGAAGAGAGTTGCGCCGTGTCTGCAGAACGCGTTTAAAGCCATTGTCGGCCGCTGACTGTGGTAACACATTCACCTTTCTTCTGTCTGAAGACAGTAGCATAGAATAGAGTGTGTTACAACAATAGAAGGAAGCAGACAGTGGTCTGAGTTTTCTTGAGGGAAAAGGGAGGTTTTTTAAACTGAATTTCTAAGGTAATAGAAAGTTAGATTTGTACAGTGCTTTGAATTTCTGCAACTTGAGTACTTTGCAGGTGATCATATGAGTGCATAAAAAGAAATGATGCATTTATTGCCAGGACTGAGGCATTATTTATCAAATTCCATATTAATAATTGTTAATAAAAACCAAAGTTGTTGCAGAATTGTTTCCTATTTCATTAATCTATCGCAATCTGATTATTCTATTTAAGGCAGTTGTCTATATCAATGAAATATTAAACTGTTTGTGGGAGCACGTGAGGTTCACTGCAGAGGAAATGCAGCAGAGTCAAAATTTACCTTTCTGTGAGTATTGTTCGGGAGAAAGTTTGAATGCCTTTAAGAGCTTCTGCACAGAGCAGAATCGTTGCTGGTTTTGTTTACTTAGCAGTACTGTTATACATACTAAATCCCCATTCAGGCTTAGTCAGGGTGAGGTGTTCAGAAACAAATGTGCACTTGTTGAAGAGTGTTAAGTCAGAAGTTCAGCGCATCTTTACAAGGTGACTACAAAAATAAATGTGGATGGCCTTTTTGTGTACCTGCCAGGCAGGCAGGCTAGAAGTCAGCCATTTACTGAGGAGCTGGTTGGCGGCGGGGGGAGTCACCTTCTGCTTTAAAATACACTTTGGGTCAGGTTTCTGCTCAATAGAGCTGAATTTAGCTTATTTCTGAGCTGTCACTGCTGCAGAATAGCACGAGTTGGAGGAGTATTCTGTGAGAAGACTAACTGTAATTGGCAATCCGTTTCTTCATTTCCATGCTATAGCCAGCCTTGACAAATAAATCACAATCAGATACAGGCTGCAGGAAGGGGGCGACCTGTGTAGCACAGAAGAAAAATGAGGCCTCATGCCGGCACGACAGACTTAATCTTTCAATTCTCACCGTTAGTCCGAACACGGGGACTTGGCGTGCCTGTCGCCAGCACCACCCATAAACAAACTGTTCACTCTTGGCGTGAGGATTTGGCGGGTGCGATAAAGGTTATTGAGTGCCACCCAGCACCTCGTCGATCACTGTGGGACAGGGATCGCCTGGATTAGTCCTGAGGAGGAAGAGTCACCAGAGTGGCTCACAAGATACCTGGAAAGAGGGCAGCCTGAATTTATCCTGTGAGGAGTGATTTTGTGTCTGATTTCATAGGAACCAAAATGACTCGTTGTTTTGGGTGAATGTGTTATGGCTACTGCATGTTATCTGTAACAGCAACAATTATTGCTAGCAGGTGTAAGCGGTGATAGGCAGTCTCTGAAGTTGTGCCAGGAAACAGAACCTAGGTTGGTTCCAGATGGAAAGGAAAAAACGGCAGCCTAAAGAACTAGACTGACTTTGTCAGCTATAGAAAAAAAATTGATTTCTTTTAGGTAGATGTTTTAAATAGCTTTCTACTTCTTAGAATGATGCAGCAGGTGTGTGTCTTCTAGGGTTGTAGTTGGAATATGAGCCCCTGCTTTAACTGACCTACTCACTCTCTACACCTACCTGAAAGGAGGTTGTAGCGAGGCAGGAGTCAGTCTTTTCTCCCAAGTAACAAGAAACAGGACAAGAGGAAGTGGACTCAAATTGTGCTGAGGAGATTGAGGAGGTCAGATACTAGGAAAAATTTCTTCCCCAAAAGGGCTGTAAAGCATTGGAACAGGCTTCCTAGGGAAGTGGTGAAGTCACCATCCCTGGAGGTATTTGAAAGATGTATTTGAAAGTATTTGGATATCGTTCTCAGGGACATGGTTTGGTGGTGACTTGGCAGTGCTGGGTTAACGACTAGGCTTCATGATCTTAAATGGCTTTTCCAGCCGAAACAATTATATGATTCTATAATGATATTCTTTATACTATCTACTGCTATGATTTTAGATTTTCATCTCATAACTAAAATGGAAACGGAGCTAAATTCATGCTGGAGTAATATACCTTGGTTTCAGAGAAGTTACAGTCATTTGCACTACCTGTGAAATATTCAGTTGCATTTAGCATAGATGTAGCTTTTTGTAATTGACCCTATTCACTCTAACTTCAGTGACTTCAGCAGAGGAGAAAACTGGTCCAATGTATCATCATACCTTTTTTCTAATGTGCATTTAGGGCAGAGAAAACCTTATTATCTTAGTTTTTCTTGAAAGAGCATCTAGCCCTTGGAAAGAACATTAAAAGTCTGATTTGTAAACAATTTGGTCGTCTCTCTCTTTATTCCTTTCAATGTGTTACTTGGATGAGGGGGAGCGGAGTGCTTGCTTTCCTATATATCTCTAGATTATAAACTGTATCTATAATGTTCCAATTTAGTTTTGGACAATGCAGCATGTTCACCTTCCCAGCCACACACGCACTCACCCAACCGCCGTCTCTCTGTGGTGTTTGAAAGAACCCTTTAACAGAATTAATGTATAATACTATTTATAGGGTAATAATTTCCTGTAGATGATGCTGTGGCAGTGGAAGACTTTGTCCCCTTCTATTTTCATTTCACCATGGAATAGGAACAATAAACCTTCACTTTCAAGTATCTGCAAGTATCCCCTATGGAAAATATCTTTCATCGCACATCGTGACTTGTTCTTTCAAAAAACAAATTCTGGGTTTGCTCACTCAATTTGAGTAGCACTTACAAGTGTCTTATTGAGGAAGGTGAATAATATTCTGCTGATGCTGCATGGGAAGGGCCTGGTTCAGACATCCAGGAGCTAAGGAAGAGGGAGTATAAATGTCTGCGCGTTGTTCCAGCTGGCAGCCGAGTACCATGTTCTCTGTAGCCATCTTCCTGCTTTTCAATTTTTATGACCAAGAGCATATTTCTAAAATGGGGAAGATGACAGTGCAAACTGGCATTCTGATGAGAAAATTACAGAATAGGAAGATCTGGAACCTAATCTTAAAGCCAGTTGTGCTCTTAGGGTAAGAGTAAATCGACTGTTCCAGCAGTGACCAGTGTGCGGTGCGCACTTCAAGCTTTATGTACCAGTTCATTATCCAGTGTTGGGAAAAAATGAGTATCAGTTTTATGCAGAATGCATATCAGCGTAAATTGCCCGGTGTAGGCTGTGAGCTGTAGACACCGCAATCATAATAGCTTTTCAACTGATGCAGTTTTATGGCCTCAGAACATTAATCATTTTCTTATGCCCTTAATTACCGTAAGGTAGTTATACTTGTGTCCATAATAGGTGCTAAACATTACGCCACTGATAGGTTTTTAACCATTCTTTTTGTTGTAGCTAGTAAACACAATACAGCAGAGCATTATGAGACAAGAACTTTTTTTTTTTTAGCTGACTGCTGTTAGGAACATTACTATTGTAAGCCCAGCAATGTTTTGAGTTGTATTTGCTAGCTGATTGTAGACTTCTGAGGGGTTTTTTTGATGTAGGGTTTGAGGGTTTTTTTTCTGCCTTTAGGAATGAGAAAAAAGAACAATTCAGTTGCTGTACAGGCATTGCTTAATTAAGAGATCATTATTTTTGTCCCTTTTAGAAAAATAAAGTGTAATTACCAAAGTGAGAAAGGAAGGAAAAGTTGCTGGTTTTTCCACAGCACTAAATGCAATCTAGAAGGAAACCGGGATGCTACTCGCATCCTGACCATGCTGGCCAGTGCTCCAGGGATCTTCTATTTTATTATATTTTCCTGCTGGCTTCGTAAGTTATAATGCCCTAGTCTTTAGTAAAGCAGTAGTTTATTGATGTGTAGTAGGATCTTCACAAAGGATATGTGATATTCAGAGCTTCTCGAAGCTGTCGGCTATGATGCAGGTAATGAGGGTGCATATTGGCAATGCTTCCGTGTTGTGCCTAATGAGGATTTAAGGTCGTGGACACTTACACCAGTCTCACTCTTGTGTGGACTGATTGAGTTGTCACCATTTTATTGAATATGGGTAATCAGAAGCAGTGATTGTATTTGCCATGATTGGCAACCAAGAAGTGGAGTGTGTACAGCTGAATGTACAACTTGAATGTACAGGAATTTCAGGCTGTTTAATTTATGTGCATGCACGAGATTTTATCAGCTCCCCATGTGCATTTTCAGTTGACGTTTTTTAGAACTGTGCGCAAGCGACATGGAAGATTTAACTGCGCTACTATTGAATTTAATCATGCCAGCGTATTCAAAATTGTCTCACCAAGTGCAGTCAGTCATGTTCTAGTTGTGGAATTTCATGCATTTGATGGTGAAGAATTAACTTCCGAATCCTTCCTCAGCTTATTTCATGCTTTCGAGATTTCTCTTCCTAATGCTTGACCTTCTTCCGAGTTTCCCATGTTGATTACATGGCATTTATGCTGACCTTAACTAAGCTGAACATTTTCTGAAAAGAAATAGAAATGTTCTACATCAGCACTTACGCCAATAAAACATAGACTTGTAGTTCATAAACATATATCGTGTTTAAGTTACATAGGATTTCAAAAAATTATCTATTACAAAAAAACTACATTGGATAATGAATTATGTTTACTTAATAGACCAATTTTCATGAATTATTGAAGTATCAAAGCTTCTGGCTAGGAAGAGGTCACCTTGATATTTGCACTGAGTATATTTCAGTCTTGGTTCCACATTTTATCATTCTTGGTGTCTTAAGTTTTCTCTTACCTCCACAATTTTTTTAATCTACTTATTTTTATTATTTGCTTTTACAACTCTTACTGTCAACATATTTCACTGGTTTTCTACTTACTAAACAAAATGGTTCTGCCTGAATTTCATGTGTAGTCTTAATTTTGTAACTTTTAATGTATGATCCTTGCTATTTAGGTGACTCTGTATTTATTGCTTGTTTTTGTCACTGCCTACTAAATACATTAATGTCTGTGGCTCTCTAAATTATAAGGCTCCTCTCTTCCCCTAAAATGTCAGAACTGATGATGAAACTCTCTTCCTTCCCAGCAAACTAAATACTGACTAGTAGGTAATCATGTAAATCCAATCCTGAATGATCTGTCTAATTTTCTGTGCTTAAGACAGTGCCATCACATTAATGTGCATTAGATGCAGGTATTTAAAAATACTTTGCTTTAAAAAAAAAAAACCTGCAAAAAACCAAACCAAAACCACCACCACCGCCAAAGCACCCAGACAGTCCTATCTAAGAACCATAATTTGGCCACTCCTGTTCCACCTACTGTGAGGGTCCTCAGGCCACAGATTCCTGCGGCTGCCTCACGCCTTTGCTTGTACCAAAGCAAAGGATGTTCACACAAACTTTTCAGCCACCAGGTCTGAATGTGGAGTAACTCCTGAGGGACAGAGATGAGCTGCTTGCAGCAGTAACATCTTCACTTAGGAAAACTGGGTTGGGAAGGTGATGTTTTTCCACACTCTGAACTTTGTTAAAATTAGCTTGGGGGATTTTTTCATTTGTTTACTGAATTTTTGAAAGCATCTCAATCCTTTTGAATCATTGGTTATTTTCAGTGTGTGGCTGGTGGTATTGTCCTACTCTTACATACACAGAATGTTGGAAAGATACATGTGGACTCTGATGGGAAGTGATAGAAAACAAGTTCCATATTAAATTTTCAGCACAAGAAATGCCCCAGAAGCTCACACGTTCATTGTTTCCTCCTTTGACTAACTCTTCCTTTAAGTAGTTTTCTAAGCAGTTTTGAAACTCTTCGCAAAAGCTAGTCTGACTGCTGTCCTTAGCATTTATGTTTTCTCCTTCCTGTTCTTTCAATATGCATAGACAAATTTTTCCAAATTCCTATTGGAGATGGCATTTCTTAATTCAAGTTCATTTCCCTTTTGGTGTTTGTATGAACTCAGATACCTTGCAGCAAGTGGTCTTTCTGTTCATTCAAATTCATTTGTGTCTTAGAGGTTAACTCCTATTTTCTAAGGATTATAAATGCTCCTTCTTTGACCCTTCTGAATCTTGAGATCTTTCTTTCATTTGGATGCTCACCACTTCTTTTTTCCATTATTCCTAGAATAATTTTAATACTCAATGTTTAACATATGGTGACTTTATCATTGCTTGATTACTATCTATTACAGTGTTAGTATAACTCATTTTTATTTATTCGTTACTATTTTAGTTAGCAACTGCACCTTTGTTTGCTTTTTGAAATAATTTTAAACTCTAATGTTTAGACTTCCAGTGGCATAACCCTACAAACATTCAGTCTGTTACTCATTTCCTGTCTCCAGATAGTTACTGTAAGTCCGACAGCTTTGATTGACGTAAGCATCAAGACACATGAGATTATTTTGAGAAGCCCTTACGTAAACATGTATAATTCAAATAAGCATAGGTATCGATCTCATTGGTTTTGACTCATCAGTACTCTGAGTTTTCTTGCTTTGTTGTGGAGGTCCTTTCCTCAGCAATTGATTTATAAAAATCAACTTTGTTATAGAATGACAGTCTGTTAGTTTTGTAAATCCAACTAGAAAAGTCTAAGTAGAATTGCCCCCCCATTCCCCAAAATACTACTTAGTTTTTGAACAAGCTGTTACGCTGGTCCAACCAGTGTAGAAATTTCCATTCCCTGCCTTTTTTATAGTTTTTCTGCATTTTATTATGATTTCATTTTGCGGGCTTTCAGATTGTGTGTTTTGGTGGAAGAAAAATGGAATAGTTAGAATATTTTATGACAGAGAAATGTGTGGTAGTGTGGTGGCCCAAACTTGGCTACCAACACCCACACACCCTTATACTCCTCTTCCTCTGCAGGGCAAGTGGGGAAAATAGGTTCAAAATGCTTGTGGATCAAGTTCAAAACAGGGCGATCACTTGCCAAGTACCATAACTGGCAAAACTGTCTGACTTGGGGAAAAAAATTGATTTGTCGCCAGTTAAAATATGTTTGGAGCGACAAAGACCTTCTCTGCACCTCCTCTTTCCCAGGCTCAATGTCAACCCCTCTCCCCCAAATCCTCTACCCCCTGCTACAAGCTGGTCTCGAGGGGGCTGTTTCCCCACATTCATGTTATTTTCCTCACTCCTGAATGTTGTTTCCTAAAACCAGAGGGTCGGAGCTGCTGGAATCAGCGCTGGTTGGACCTGGCTGTCTCCTCTCTGGAGCCCCGCAGACCCCTTCTGCTGCCAGCGCCTCGACCCCTACACACAATACAGCAGAGCCCGAGACCAGGAAATACTATAGAGTTTCATTTCAATTTAGATATGTTCTTTGCCATGTTGTCCGTGATTGCTCCAGTGGGAGGAGGAGTTTTTAAATGCTCTTTCCAGTTTTAAGGCATAGAGCTCGGAGAGGCTCTTTTCGCCCTCCTTGGCTAAGTCCCGGGAGGAGAGCTGAGGTAAAAACTCTGTAAACCTACCTTAATTGCCCTGGCCAATCTAGATTTTGTCCCATACAGTGGTAGTTTTCCCTCTTCCATGCAGTGTTGGTGTCTGTCCCAAGAAATGTGGGGAAGACTGTGCTGTGGAGGGTGGTGACTGCATATCGATACTTCACTGACATGATCCTGACCCAACTCAGTATTGTGGTGTTATTTTTCACAGTCTGGAGATGTGCAGCTGTCGTGTTAATGCAAGCTGTCTTGAATGTAATCTTATAGAGAGAGAGGACCCTTTGATAAAATTAATGGAAATCACGTTAGCTAAAACCTCTCCGTAAGCTCTACTCTAACACATTCGTTTTCAATAATGTAAAAAGCTCTTTTGAATTGACCCATCTTCTTTTTACATTTCCCCTAATTAAAGATATTTCATTTTCCCTAGTTTTCTTCATTGCTGAATAATCAGTGAGGTTTTTCCATCCGATAAGTTTAAATGCTTTTCCATGCGCCTGCCGCTAATCTGCCTGAGATGTCATGTTTCTGAGAGGATTAGCTTGTTTGGCTGCGGTGTGGAGCGTGGAGATCTGCCTCAAAAGTGTCATTTTCCACGGGCGAAGCGTGGGTCATCTCATGCTGAGCATATGTACAAGCTACATTTAATAATGTGCCCGAATAAACCACCCCTTTCTCTGCCACATGGCCGCATTTACAAGGAAATTGAGGTGGGAGGTCGATTGTCACTGAAAGACTTGGGTTGGAGATGCCTGGTTTTTTAAGTGAAGGTCTTTAAATCTCACTCGTCTGACAGGTGGTGAGAAATTTACATTTAAATTGTCCAGATCAGCTTCTTATTTGTACTGGGTTGTTGGACAAAAGAAATTTCTCAGTCTTCCATATCCTTCACTGCTTGATCTAACCAACCATAGCATAGGCTCCTTGTTTTCAAATATGGGCATTGCTCCTGAGTACAGTAATTGTCATTTGCATTGGCATTTCTTTTTCTCCTATATCAGTTTGAATATTGTTCAAACTGACATGAAAAACATGTTTGGTTGTTGGTTTTTTGTTTGTTTTGTTTTGGTGGGGTTTTTTTTTTTGCCGCTGAAGAATGGCATCTTGCAAAATGGAATCATTTTACTTCATAGCTGCATTTACCAATGTTGGTCTAACCAGAAATGCTTACATTTGCTAAACCTTTCTAAACATTAGGAATTTCCATGATTTGCTGAAACGGAACAGATTTGATAGTATGACTTATAGTAAGTAAATAAATAAAATCACACTCTCAACTTGTCAGAATGCACGCTAAAAACGCTATTTAAAACAAGTGGTAATAAGACCTAAAGTTCATATCGAGACTAAATTGGATTTGAATTTGTGGGATTGGAAGTGCCATTAACTAGTTGTTTAATTTCCTTTTTGATTGAATTATGCAATACTCAGTAAATGAGTAATTGTGAGTAAAATGCGAATTAGAGATATTAGCAGAAATCATATTTAAAAAAAAATACTTGTTTGACGGTTAATGCTGTGATCTTTTGCCACATTGGAGAACCTGATGAGATCTGGGATATTTTGTTGTTTAACTACCATTGTGGGGTTTGAAAGGCAGCGGATGCTAGAGGCTGGTTGTCAGTCAAGAGAAGCGTTGCAATAAGGAGGTGCTAATGTGGCTATATATATTTTGCATGCCAGTGAATGAGTCCTTAAAAACAGAAGGAAGGTGAAAGAGTCAAGGGTTTCCAAGATATTATGGGTGGGTTTTTTTTTTTTTTGCTTTACCCATTAACCAGTTTAATCATTTGTTCTATGCTCTTCGGCATACGAGGACTCACTAAGAGCATTGGATGAGATGCACAGTTGTCACTAGTCAGGTTTACTGAAATTAGAATTTTATATTCCAAGTCTTCCTTATCCTTCCTTTAAACTAGCTTTCCCATCAATCCAATCCCTAAAAACTCCTTCTCATCACATTTCTCCTTTTGTGTATATTGTGGTGATCTCAGGTAACAGAACAAGCGAAAAGAGTTCTCGGTGCAGCATTGGAAGGAAGTTTGAATAGCTGCTGGTGGTTTCCATGTCAATTTTGTTTACAAAGTTGCTTCAATACAGCCTGAAAACGTAAAGTTTTTAGAGTAGATGGGCTGGTTACTGGTACATACAGTAGCATAACATCAATGTGACCCTTGCTGGACAAAAAGAAGGGTATGTATTTTCAGATGGAGCTCACCTCTTGCCAGGCAAATGACTTCCACAGAAATGAAGCAGCATCAAGGAGGAAAAAATGCTTCCTCTTAAAAAATTAATGCATAAAGTGTTGAGATAGTGCAGCGATGTGTCAAGTGAAACATCCTGGACAAGCACTTGTTTTAGCAGCATTCACATAGCGGGTGTTGAGGAAGTATGAAGAGCCCTACTCCGCAGTGAAGAATAGAAGCCATCAAGCATCAAATATAAAATGCACCCCCTTCTCTATTCCTCCAGAATGTACTGACATATTTGAACTCCAGATTGTCTGGAAACATTTCAGGTTTGTATTCAGATTACCTGAATACAATAGCTGCTGGTCTGTGTGACACTGTAGTATGGTTTATCTCTGCCTGAGGCAAGAATGGGAAAAAAAAATCCACAGTGTGAATAATACACACAAACCAAGAATCAATAATGTATTTGTTAAAAAGAGTAACCGAAGTAGATGAAATATGCCTCACACAGTATCTTGCTTTTTCACCCAACCTGCGCTATACCTTTTTTTCATATATGTCTTTTGGGGAAAAGATAAAAGAACATCTTTATTTTCTTTTTTCCCCCCCACAAGTAGCAACTATATGTTATTTCAGCTGATTTTCTTTATGTGCTCTTAGGAAATCTTTGATTTCCCTCAGAGAGGAGATAAGAACTGTGCTTCAGTAGAAATGATGTCAGATGTTTTGTTTGTTCTTGTACGCGTATGGCCTTCACCAAGTACTCTGTTGGTTTTAGATAATCCAGCGAGGTCTTTGGGTTGCATCTGTCAGAGCAATTGAACGTGGTGGAAGTGATTTAAAGGATAGTGCTGGGCTGGCAGCGCTGTCTGTTTTCTTTATGTGACTTCGTGTTTTTGTCCATTGCCTATGTATGTTTTATTCCTCTGAACTTTTTACACTGTCATCTCCCTTTGTTTTGCTGCGATAGCTTGTCTTCCTTCACGTCCTTTATATACATGTGTATCCCCAAGTCCTTGTAACTCCTGTGACAATGTGCTGCCTCTTCTAGACGACATGCTGAAAGCTCCAGCGAAGCCAAGAGCCCTGATACTGTCTCGGCCAGATTCATCCCTCCTTCCCAAAACCGTGCACCCCATCTTGCAGCAAGAGGTCCTGTGCTCCCTGCCTCCCTCTCCTCCTCTTCCTCCAGCCCAACCTGCTGCACTTGAGTGTGCTTCCCCTGCTCCCACTGCCTGCACAAAGATCCTGTCAGCA
>NW_010433273.1:90932-91347 GCF_000710305.1 Buceros rhinoceros silvestris | reverse complement strand
GGAAGAGTGAGCCTCTCATAGCAAGTTCTGCCCCTGCCCAGCTTGTAGGGGCAGATGCGTTAGTAGTCATCAGGGACTCGGCAAGGAGAGGCACATTGAGGACCTCTCAACTTCAGGCGAGCCGTCAGTTAGAGCCTGCAGTCAATCGCAGAATGTATTTCCATAGGGAGCCGAGCTTTGTGAGCTCCAGGATCATCACTTGGCAGCTGCTGCTGAACAGCGGATCTCTGGATGCTTAGGCTTCCCTTAGTGCTCAGAGGCACTGCCTGTCAAGGAGGGCCTGGGGTGGCATCAGAAAAGGTTATGCACTGCTGCACTGGACCACGTTGTTTTAGAAAAGCTACCAGTTTCAAGTGGAATTTGGAATGTGCGGGTGTTGGGGGTGTTGTGTGTTTGTTGTGTCTTTCAGCATTAG
>NW_010433273.1:63568-90785 GCF_000710305.1 Buceros rhinoceros silvestris | reverse complement strand
CTTCAGCTGAGAACAACAAGGCATTTTTATTTAAATCAGTGGGTAGAAAAAATGTTTAACCTCGTAGGAATTGTAACTGCAACGAAGCCAATATCCCATTGCTGTTCAATTCAGTGTATGATGGGAGATTTCACAGTTGACTAGTGCTTTACACTTTGTTTCAAATTACTTTTGCTGTATTATGTTGCCACCCTAAAAAAAACCCCAACAACTTTCTTGCTATATATGGATAAGGAGAAGATTAAATACTTTGCATTAAGGAGCTCATGTACACTTGGAAACATTTTCAATTAACATTTTTCTGTACAACGCTTGTTTCTGCAATAGCAATTCTGGGTATGGCATAGAGCATGTTTTAAGAATGATGTACTTGAGCTCACATCAGCTGCATACATGTGTCTAAATGGGTGTGTAATTCACACAAACATTGTGTATACACTCGTAGGTAGATCTCATAATTGCAAAACTACCTGTTTAAGTGTATCTTCTGCCTGCGTTTGCATTGTATATACTTCCTCTCAGGTGAGAACGGTAATTGCTGGAGTAGTGAGAGCTTTTCCCTTTCAGTGTTCTGGTGGTATTTTTCTGCTGTTTCCCTTACGCTCAGCTTGAATCTTTAATGTTCCACATGAGCATTAGAAATACCCTGACAGACAGAAGAGCCCCATCGCGTTGCACAGTAAACAGTGCAGCTACGAAGCAGCTTGCTTCCCAGAGAGTCTTGGAGTATTGCTTGCTGTATTTTTTTACAAGACTGTTAGACAACCCATTTATCCATGATGTGGTCCCCCCTGGAAGTGTACTCCCTATAAATGCTGGAAAAAGAATGAAAACAAAATCTCCTAATGAAAATGTACTGACTGCTGCAGAAAAGTGAAATTCTTGCAAATATGCGTCTTTCCTGCAGAATCGCAGTATAATACCTCCTGCAGTAAGGTCCTCATAGGGAAGCTCTATTACTCTTCAGCACTCCAAGTGTAAATGCATTTTCAGTTGAGCATTTTTATTTTTTTCCTCCCAATGCTAATAAATACCAAACAGCTTGATAAAAAAATCCAGTTTTTCTGGAAATCTAGTTTTTCTTCAGTGGAATCCTAAGGCTTGTTTAGTGCAAGCCTCTGTCTGTTCATATGACCTAAATAATTACAATATATGTCTACATCCACCTGACACTTTTAGCACAACTACACGGCAGGTATTTTTCTGATTATATCAGTGTAGTAGAGTGTGAGGTGAAGCACGGCATGATATCGCTTTTCAAAGGAACAGCAATGACATGTATTTTCTTGCATCTTAGTCACTTTCTTGACCTCTCTTTGACTGTAGCCTTAAGCTGAGTCCAAATTTGCAACCTGTACCTAAAAAGTGGCTGAGCTGTGGATGGTGAAGTCAGGTTGCTGTGCTGATTGGCCAAGAGACCACTGTCAGTCAGCACAGCGACGAGCCCACACTGAGCACCTCTTCTGACAAGCCGAGGCTGAGCCAGCCCGATTGTCAAGAGCCAGAGCATCTCGGCCTGCAACTTGACTGGTTTTGTTGATTTCCACGGAGTTTATAATGCGCCCTGGTGCCATCACTGGCCCTGGTTGACTTAACCAGGGGTCACTGGGTTTACCCAGTGCGCTTCTGTGGATGAGCAAGGGCTCTCTCCCTCATTTCAATACTCTACCTGCCTTGTATCGCTGTATCATAGCAGAGACAATGTTTCTTGAATTAGTTGCTAGATGCTTATTTTGGGTTTCTTTATTGGCTGTCTTTTGCCAGCTGCCTCTTTATCACGTCGGCGGCTGAATGCAATTGGCAGTCGTTCTTCAGGAACTGTATGTATTTTTATGTTGCTGCTGAATTTTTTCATTCAAGGAAAATGAAAAGGCATGTTCCTTGCTTGAGAGGAATTGAGAGACGTATAATGACTTCTTCAGAAGAATGTTTTGTTTATGCCTTTTGAAAATGCCTCATTTTCCTTTGACGTTTTAGATGCATGCTAATTAATTACTCTGGCACAGTCTCTGAAGGATACAGTGAATATGTGCAGTTTTGTTTCAGGGTAACAGAAAGGTTACTGGCTTTTCACAGTATTTAATTTCACTGTCTTCCTGAGAGTTACTTTTTGAGTGGACAGCAAATAAGGTTTTCTCTGGCTGAATGAGTTCAGTTAAGGCAAGGGAGGTTATTTGGTGGAAGATTCATGGCTCTTCTGTTAGTCTTCAATGCAGCTGATCCAAATGAAGGCATGTCCTTTCCAGGTTGTGAGTGTCCACAGAAATGATCAAGGTCAGCTTGTTTGTCCAACCATCACTTGGCCATGGTTATTATAAAAAAAAAAAAAGGAGGGGGAAAAAAAAAAGCTTGAGGATAGCAACCTAAGCTTGTTGGTAGAATACTACCACCTCTGCTTCCACAGGCCAGATTTACCATGGGAGTGGGAATCAACCTAGCATGAGTGAATTCGTTCTGACGACTAAAATATATCTTTGACAAGATGATTATATGGGATCGGTTGCAAGATTACACTGCCAGTTTCACAGCTGAAGGACAAGAGAATGCATGAAGTTAACCCTACCTCAGGCATGCTGGGCTGTGCATCTCGTTTGTTTCCTTTTGTGGTGGTAAAGAGATAAGGCTGAAGTGATTATGTGATTAGTGTGTTGTCAATAGCTACCCTTAACCCACGTGACTGGAATGAAGTGCAGCTATTCACATCTGTTGTGATTCAGAATGCATTTGCAGCACCAATAGTAATATTTGGTTTCAGAACATACATGGAATAAATGCATAGTGCCATTTTTCTTTTCTTTTCTTTTCTTTTTTTTGCTAAAACAAACCTGGGGAATGTCTTTATTTGCCTCACCATCTGGTGCTGATGATTCCCACATAGCAAATACTTGATGCATGGTGGAAATACCCTGTCATACTGACTGCAGAGAGGGCCTTTGGTACGCTTCCATGGTTTAAAAATGTGGCAGTTGAGCTACTATTTGAAGACCATCTTTTATGTATTATTAAACACCATTGACAAATATATAAACTAAATAAATGGAAGTTATTGCATTTTGACTGTCATGTTGATTAAACAAGGGGACTCAGATTTGATTTTATAACATGGGAACAGTCTGCAAACTGTTGCATCTTGATATATGCACAAACATGCCAGCGTAGATCTTTTTCTGAGAAAGTATGAGAAACACATAATGAATATCTGTATTGATGTGCATTTGGTTCTTTCCATGATTTGCTTCAAAATGAAATCATTAAAACTGGCAAATAAGAATATTAAGACTGTGATGAGCCTTTCAGAAGCTCTAGAGAAGGGGTATTTTAAATGAATAAAAACCTGCCTAGCACTTAGGCTATGCTAACAGAAAACGATGCAGATCTTTTTTTACCAGATTAAGTTGATTTATGGAAAACATTAGGCATCTCAGTTAAGCCGACAAATTATAACATTTACCCCTGCAGCTACTGAAGTGATTTTTTTTTCTAGATTGACATTTGGTTTTCAGTATTATAACCTCACTGATATAATCTGTTATCATCGTCTTTGGCTGTCTCATGTTAAAGGTTGATTATTTAGTTTTGTTAATGGCCTTTTCATGGGGAGGTGGCATTACCTGATTGCAGCTTAGACATTTTCAATAAGATGCAGCATTTGATTGAGCGCCGTAAAAGATAAAGCTACCAGCATCTCCATGCAATTTGAGAGCCTCTTAAGTAGATTTCTGTTAATTTTATCTCACAAAATCCTTGTTGCACTGTTATTCGTTAAAGAACGTCTAGTACACATTTTTCAGGTACTGCACAGACAAATTAGACGTACAATAACAGACCCTTACGATAGCGTGAATGTTTGTCTGCTAAATCCCAAAGCACAAAAGGCTGAGCATTTACACTAGAACGTTTAACAGGGAATTCTTCACTTATTTTCCTACGCTGATGAAACAGAGGGACTTACATTCTTACCAATTGCTTTCCGGGGACTAAATACAAAATGTAAGGGGAATTTCATCATCTGCCTCTACAGTTACCGTCCTTCTCTGTTCTCCTTCACGCTCTCCTCCTCTAAAACAACACATTTAATATCAAATATTTCCAAATAAAAAAATATTTCTGCCAGATCTTATCATGCCTTCTCTGGAAAATTATGGCCGTGATGACTGTGAGAACTTGCAGTGTACAGCTTCTTTCAGCAATCGTTCCTCGGGCTGGTGATACAATTTCCAGGATTAAGGTGACAAAGTCCTGGAAAGAGGTGCAGAAGCTGCTGTGGGAAATACCTATACGAGGACATACCAAAAGCATTAGAGTTCACACGAGGAACATTTTGTGTGATGGCAGTAGGATGGGGTTTTTGAACTGGGAAATACAGTAAGGCATAATAATTAGTTTAGGCATTATTTGTAGGGATTGAATGTAGCAGTATACACATCTCTTAGCAACATGCAAAGAGGAGGAGAGTAAGGTTCTAAGTTCGACTGCGGTTTGTCTGATGCTGGTACCCAAGTCAGTGCTAAAGCTGGAGGCACTTTTCTGAAGGCATTACAAAGGCAGCCGTCCTGTCTACAGTGACATTTTAACTGTGAAGTAGCTCGACAAAGATGTGAGAGCTTTCATAACAGTTTCCAAGAAAATTACAGAAACTTTGGAGTAACAAGTGTTTCTGGAGACACAGCTGCAACACAGGCTTTCCCCATATGGCTGAGGGACAGGTACCTGGGGGTGGTCAACACTGACGTACTTTCCAGAGCTGGAGTGTTGAACAAGCAGAACAAAACTCAGTCCTGGTCATGCATGCACATGGGATCTCTCCTTCACCTACTGTGTCTCCCAAATTATGCAGGACTTTCTGCATACTCTTGTTGCTACTGACTTATCAGGCTTGCACCCGTGGTGGCATCAGCCATAATGAGTAAAACTGTGCTTTAATGGAGGAACAGAGAGGGGCACAAGAGGTGGTGGCTGGGCACTTCTAGGATTTGCTGTACTTAAAGAGTTGGGAGTAGGTCCTGGTAATAGAAGGTGAGGTGTAATTAGCAGGCACTGCACAATGCAGAGAGCTGCAGCAATATTCCCACTTGCCGAAGCAGCTCTTCGGGATCCAAAGATAACCTGCACTGGTTTTGTGGTATAGTGGGATTTCTTGCCAAAATGTTGGCTTTGCCATTGGAGGACGTAGGAAGCCTGGTCCAAGTTAGACGCCTCTGTGTGTGGGTAGGTTCACGCTTCACCTCATGCCTACCCATGCTATACAACCTGCCAACCTTCCCTTTTCCTTCAGCCAAATAAACCCAGCGAAGTCCTACGGCAACAGCGCTCGCCTGTACCTTACGGCTAATGCTCCTTTGCCTTTTTGTGCCCTTGTCCTTTTCAGTATTCTGGAGGAGTACTCACTGCAGTAACATGGGCCAGTGTCACTCTTATTACTTTACCTGTTTTATCTTTTGTGAAATTGAGCCTTTAGCCAGAATTGCCTGAGCTGCTGCTCCAGCAGTCGGTTAACTGTGAGGCTCCTTGAGCTCATTTCTCTCAAGTAATTTGATTCCCACGTGCTCACCGAGATTGCTTTTTCACTGAAAGGAAAGCGGGGAAGGGGGATGGGTGCATGTATGGGAGCAGACCAGAAATGTTGTGGCAGACACGCATGTAACTTAGTGGCAAAAACAATGCAAAAACGTATTTAGAAAGATCCCTTCTCACTTTATGTCCCTTTCACCCAGTCCTATAAAGCAAAATGTTTTTCTGTTCGAAAATTAGAGATACAAGGTCTTTTATGCTGGTGCAAGGTGTATAACAGGAGGCTAAATTCCATCCTGCTTCTGCATAAAGCCAATAAGATAATCCCTTCATTAAAATCACCAGAAATGCGTGTATAATACTTAGTGGACTTAGTGGATTTTTTTTTTTTTGTAACTGGTCATAAAAGGCTTCTGTGGATTTCAAGGTATTTTCTGAAATCATACACAGAATTCAAGGCTTTTTATTTCGGTTGCTGAGCTATTTCCTTCACATTGTGGTTACTTAGGAGTAATTGAACACCGGTTTTCTAGATCAGCATCTGTTTAAGACTGGTTAGCATGGCAGCAGTTTTCTAAATAATGTGCAATTTATGAAGAGATTGTGTAAAATCGCCAGTGCTTTATCACAGGGTCGGGCAAATACCCTGCTGCAAGGCAGTGAAAAACAAGCCTGAAAAGTTAATCTTGCTGGAGGGAGAATTGTTCTGGAAAAAAAAACCCATTCAGTGCATAAACAATGGTGTATCAGTTGTCTGAAATAACGCGTTTGTGTCTCTGCATGGCATTATTGTATGTTGAGGCAGATCTACCACTCTCAAGGTACAGAATTTGTGTTACAAAGTCCCAGTTTGTTAGATGGGGTATTACTAATTTGAGCAGACGCTCTGCTCGGAGGTCTGTTATTTTATATGATGAAAATGAGGCTCTTAGAAGACCCTGCTTTGGGTTTCATTAGTGTTCATTAGTTTGTGTCAGAAGAAATATGCCTTCATGATATCAGCAGCGTTATTAAATGTCATAAGACTGTATTTTCCCAGCAGCAATAGAAGTATCCACAGTAACATTTGTAGAATCTTAGCTAATTTTCCATCTTGGGCCTGGAAAAAAATATTTCAAAAAATTTTTAAAAAGTATGCTTTGTTGAGAATGAGAAATGTTTGCAAAGGAAGCATATGCTAAATGTCAATATTCCCCAAACACTATTTGACTTGCTACTCTTGCTGGATAGTTGTCATCTATCACTTTGAAACAATACACTTGATGCTGGACAAAATCTTGCAGAGTCCAGTTACGGGGAGTAATGTTTTGGGGATGTGACTCGGGATGGAGGGATTTAGTTTGGGTTTATCTATCACTGCACAAGTTGTGAAAAAGGCTTAAAGGAGATATGAGTTTGGAGGATAACGTGCCAGGTCAAAAAGCTGGACACATCTACTAATTTTTGCAGTGTCTGCATTTCAGTTTATAGCACGAGGGTGATGTATGATGTAAAAAAGCCTGTTTGTGTGCAGTTTTATGCCAAATTTTGTGACTGTTTCTTTCTAGCCCCATCATTGCTTGTACACTGTGCCTGCAGCTCCACCTCTTCAAAGACTTCTGTTAATCTAACCTACTGAGAGCTATTCATGCAGCTTATAGGTTTTTATTTTTAAATCCTCACAGAAATGATGTGCTGCCCTCAAGTTAAGAGTTTAAAGGAAAATTAAATTAAGGCTGCCTAAGTAATGGAAGCATCTTTAGATTTGATGGAGAGAGAGACCATCAAAGCAAAAAGCCTGTATCCCTAGAAAGATTTCTGATATTGTCTAGTGCTGGAGGAAGTTTACTATTGCTAGTACATCATGCAACATCAGGACTTAAATTCATACACGTATGCTTCATGAATTCCTTAATTTCCAAAGTAGTTTGTAATGTTTTAGGTCATGAATTAAGAGATTTGTAACTCAAACATTTCTATCCTTATAAGGCCTATGGCATTGGGGTGATAGTGTTGTGTAGTTTTGCTGACAGACGGATTAAAGCAAGCCTTAAGAAAGGCCTTATGCTTTAAACCTCTGAATTTTTCTTGCATGCCATGAAATGTAAGCCTAGTATTTGTTATTGTGATATATATGGTACATTGTTGCCTGTCTAGCGTGAGACATGTATACCTCTCTGTTCCTACGTCTCTTGAACGATGGAGCTTTCCTAACTATCTGTTAAAAAATATAAAATCCAATAAAACGACAGTGTCCCTATTTGCGATTTCTTTAGCTGGGGAAAAAAAAAGTAATTAAAAGTAATGAAAACCTTTATACTCATCTGTGAAGAAGGGAGTTCACCAACTGTATTCTCAAAATAGTCCAGAAAAAATAAGGAAGAAAAAAAATTCCAGTTTTTGTTTTCTTACATGTATAGAAAAAATGATTAATTCTCTCTCATTTATCTAATTTTTTCTGTCTTTAGGTTTTCCAAATGAGCCTGCTGCTGTCATTGCCCTTAACACTACTAAGGAATGGTTAAGCAAGAACCACAATGAGGTATGGAATAAAATGTAAATTTCCCAAACGTCTGTTTATGGTCTTTGACTTCAAAACTGTGAAAAGAGTAAACAAAGGCTTCAGCCTCAAAGTCTTTCATTATTTAGTCATAAGACCATTGAAATCAGGTCAGGACAATATAGCCAGGGGAAGGTTGTTACATTTAAAAGCTACACTGGAGTGAAGGGAAGTACCTTTGTTTGAAACCATACTGTGCATTTCCTGAGCATTGTAATCTTTCCTGGCAAAGCAAAAGACTATTCTCTTCCTTAGCGGATTCTGAGCGTCAGAGTTTTTGTGCAATAATGAGGAGATTCTTGGAAAGGAAATGTATGTAACAGTTGTCAGTGGAAACAGTCACCAAAGGTCAGCGGTGTTCCAGGGGTCACCTTACAGTAAAGAGCTGTATGATAGTATTTTCTATTTTCATTAATTTTTGGTTTGCTTACAGTTAAGTGTTTGCTTTTGCTGGTGTGATACAAATGTGAATTTTTAACAGGACTGGTCGTCTTCTAGTGACAACGTGATGGTGATTATTTTTACAAGACAAAAAAAAATGCTTTCAACAGAATGATCTCCGTATCCCCCCCACCCCTTTCCTAGTTTTTGTCTTTCTCTGGTTCGAGTTCTTAGCAGGTTGATAGTTCCTAGTGCTGAATTGGAGAAAGGCAACAAAGAAGTGTCAGAACAAATAAAATAATCATGATGTTCTTAACTGAAGATATGGCTGTTTGCTCATGATGACAGCCAGCAGATTTCAGGCAGCTAGAGTGGTTCGCTATTTGTGTCTGAAAATATTTAACAAAGCATCTGGTGGAGAAACACTGGATTCAGGGATGCAATTAGCGGTATTTTTCCTCTAGCAATGTATTCAGAGGGTCTTTTTCTCACAAGGGTCTGATACATAAGGGTATGAATTTTGCAGTTGTATATGGTTTGTTTTGTGTTTTTTACCAACTTTGAAAGGAAGTACTATGTTGAGATTTGAATGGTAAGTTGAGGTTGTCAAACCTGAAGGTACACTGAGTGCATACGCGTTTGGACACCAGTTCTTCGTATAACTGAGCACTTGGGAGCTTCCTGTGACTAGAGGTCTGAGCAGGAGTTTTGGATGGACAGTTTTGTTAACACTACACATGCCCACGGGCCATCAGCCTAGCTCTAGGCTTATATTTTTTGAAATCCAGTCTGTTAGCATGTAATTTTAACCCCTAAGTGTAAGGGTAGAACCTTTCTGTTTGTGCTGCTCTGCCATCCTACAATTTCTCTGATTGCATTTTTACCACATAATTTAAAAAATAGACTAAAATTTTTTTCTCCAGAACTAAGCTTTTTTTCCTCAAAAGCTGTGTATGTACTGTATATACACCCCTTAATTACTTTTCTTAGTGGTATTACAAGAAACCTGACTTCATTTGGTAGACTGCCTGTCAAAAGCGTGGAGGTTTCCTGAGATATTTTCTGCAGTATTTTGCTCTGTGGTTCAGCCATTGCTTCTCCATTAAGACAACTTTCACTTTCAATACTTAGAGTCTTTTTTCCTCCTTTTTCTGCCTCTGGTCTGGAAACTCATGTGCCCTGTGTGTCACCTTTCCCTCTTTCTTTGTTTAGTGTGTTGCTTCCATGTTTTCCTGGTTCCCTCCGTAGACTTCAAGTCAGTTCCTCCCCTTGTCCTCAAATCTCCAGGTCTGCTTTGGAAGAAGACTTGAACTTCATAGGAGATAGTGGCTGAAGTGACACTGTTTGTCATATGTGTTCATGACTCTTATCTGAGTTCTAACAACTTTTCATGTATTTTGACCTGCACTTGCAAAATGCTGCTGTACTTATGCTCCACACGGATTAGTGTAAACTATGAACAGTGAATATGCTTGATTCCTCCTTTCTCATCCTCTGTAACAAATTCCCTTCTAATTCTTTGCTTTCTTGGCTGCCCAGCTCTAAACCTCCAGTCTTGCTTCCCACAAACTCCAATTTAATCTGAATCCTTCTTAAATAAGTATCTGTACTTCATAGTGTTTGGACAGTGAAAGGAGCCAAGGCTGTCCTGACTGCACGGCAATTGTTAAAAACGATCCTACTGAGCTTACATCACAGCCTTTTTTTTTTAATTTGGAGTAGCAGAGCTAATAATTGTTGTATTAAATGTTTCCTAACACCCTGAATCCCAAACTCACCAAGTTGAGGTCTCATGCTGTTTGATGCGCTTGAAGTTGTACATGTGATGCTTTTGATGCAGTTATTACGTATCAGTGGATATGACAATTCAGAGCTAATCCCCAAGAACTTTTGTTACATTTTGAAGGAAGTGCAGTTCAGTCAAGATACATTTTGAGGGTCCAGTTATCCATAGCTTTGTACTTTCTTCTACAAAGCTTTCCATTTTCATAAGGTTTTTCTGCAGTCTTCTGGTTTGAATTTTAGACTATGGCATTCTAGCATGCTCTACATATCATAAATAGGTCAGCAGCAAAATAAAAATGCTTGACAATTCTACTGAAAGTAGTAGTGACCTATGCAGTGGAAGGGATTTTTGAGAAGCATGCACTTGTTGGGTTGCTGTTTAATGCGTGTAGCAAGATGAGTGTAGTTCATCTGGTTTAAATGAACTGTTGTAGCTCTGTGCCAGGTGTCAATCTGATGCATTTTATATTGCGTACACTTACTCTCTTGGATTAGATTTTGGGCTTTAGTAATATTATACGTGACCCACGATTTCCTCCAAAGCAGCTCATCATACAGCAGCAGAAATGAAGGGGACAGTCTGCACATCCACAGTATAGTCTGCCCTCACTGCGTATAACCATATGATACAGTCCTCTCTATAAACTCCTGTCATAAAGACAGAGCAACTCCCTCTACACCCACTGAATATTTAAATTCTCACATTCTAGTCCGGGAGCAAAACCTGTAACGATTTGCCACGAGGCCAGCTTTTCAGAGAGCTGCCCGTGTTTCACTCCTGTGACCGCTAACCAGAACCACTCCCCTGACACTGGCTGCGCTGTCAG
The DNA here is from genome assembly GCF_000710305.1 of Buceros rhinoceros silvestris. Lineage (NCBI taxonomy): Eukaryota > Metazoa > Chordata > Aves > Bucerotiformes > Bucerotidae > Buceros > Buceros rhinoceros. Next base: position 79,742 of record NW_010433273.1, on the reverse strand, counting down.
AATGAGTCAGTGCGTCCTGCTAACAGCCTCGCCTGAACAGCCCCGCACTTGGCTTTGCCAGAGCTGAATGAATCAAAGTCAGCTTCTTCCCGTCGTCCCTTCTTGTGCAATCTGCCTTGCCTTTGAGAAGATTCTGCTCCTTTAGTCCCAAAGATATTTGGCAGCCGGTTAACCCCTTGGTAATGTTTGGTGCTGCTTGTGCTGACTAAGATCTCAAACTCTTTGGGTGTAGAATGTGAACTCATTGAATGAATTCAAGAAATTTTACTGCGGGATAGAGAGAGCCTGCAAAATGAGAGCCTGCTCTCTAGGAAATTTGTCTACATAACAACACACTTGGGAAAACCAGATAGGAGAATAAGATGGAAACACAACAAATTTGTATGTCTTTTGTTGTGCTCTGCGGCAGCGGTGTCTTATCTACCTTCCTGCATCCCAGGAACCTGTGACAAGTTTGTGAAAGATAAGGCAATATTGTTGTTTTCTCCTCTCTACCTTCCTGTAGTACTTCTCTCCTTTGATGCCATCATGAAGATTTTATCCATGCTGATAATAATTCAAAATATAAATAAACCAGTGGCGGTATTCCTTAGCCTGGAGACCTGAAAATACAACCGAAATGTTTCCGTTCTTGCAAGCTATGTTAGAGTCTTATGAAGTTCTCTGTCATAGTATTTACAAGAAAAGTGATTTGCATTTAATAAACGGTTTTCTTATCCACGTCCGTGGTTGTGCTTGACCCCTCAGGTGTTTGCATAAAAACTTATTAGCATGCTTAACTCCGATGTCGCTCAGATGAATGTCTCATTACCATGCAAATGGAGTTAGCTCCTTTCTGAGGTTAATTGTTACAAAGCAACACAGAGAGAGATTTATTGTAATTTACTGAAGGCAGAACACCAGCTAGGCAGGGCAGCAGCCGTCATAATCAAGCAGCCTAAAACTTAACTACGTGAAGTCCACTGGGGAAAACAACAGTATTGCTAAGTAATGGTTTGGGCTTAGCTGTACGTTCCACGCGGCACTGGTCTGGTCTCGAGATGCAACTCTTAGTCAAAGTAATTTCTGGCCATGTTTTACACCGAGGTCTGTTGACTTGCAGCCAGAGGGCAAATCTAGTTTAGGAGCTGGTAAATGGTGTTATACTGTAAGTGAGGAAATCCCTTGGAGCAAACTCACAAGAACGACCGCAGTCAGCACTCCTGGTTAATTTACTGCAGACCACCTAGGCTATCTCTTTAGCAAACTGCATTTTCACATTTCACAAAGAGCTCTAGAGGTTTAATAGAATTCTTCAGAGCACAAAATAGAGTTTGAACCCATCCTTTAGGAAATTATACACTGGGATTCATTTAAAAATGCACATTAAGCTCTTTGAACAGTTCAGGATTTTTCTTTCCGAGATAATTTAGCAAGGCTTGAGATGCTGCCACCTGATTTCCCATAATGGTATCACAAAAGAATTGGGACACCTTTAGGTAATGGCCTCCCTACATTTCTGGGGGCAGCAGGGCAGGGTTATGTTTGGGGTTTTGTGGCGTGTATCTTGAAACATTTGCAATGTCAGAAATTGTTGTATGCTTTTACTTCAGTACCATGCTATGTTTCTTCAAAGGGTGAAAAATAAAAACTTCTCAGTCTATGCCTTACCTTGTGTCAGTGACATGAAAAGCCTCAGGATGTTTTCACTGCTCAAGAAAAGACTTTAATTTAACAGCACGTTTAGTTCAAAGTATTGTTCTTTCTCTTGCACAGCACTGCACAACATTTATTATGCACCCCAGTAGAACAACAACCAGGAAAGTGTGATTGCGATACATGTTCCATTGAAATAACTGATGCAGGTTTAAAACACATAAATGGAAAATAAATCAACACATCCCTGATTCCTTTTCATTAGAATCACTCCTGAAGAGAGACTTTTTCGTGTTTTGCCTGAAGTACATGAAATGTAGGTCCCTGTGTTTTAGCAAGTAGTTATGTGCTATCCCACTGCTAAAAAAAGGTCGTATGTTTCCAGCAGAACAGGATGAGCAAAATCCTGGTACAGCTGAAATCAGTGGAACTCTGTGTTTGATGAGTTGGGGCAGGGTCCCACTTGCTGTACTCCTCATGACAAACACTTTCAGGAGGAAACATCTGGTTTGTCAAGTTAGGCACACCACAACGTGGGTGCCCTGCACCTGTGCTTGCTTTCGTACTGTGCTTTGTTCAAATCACGGCGATGTTTTCCACTACTGAGATAGTTAGGGGGGAATTACCTTTCCTGTGCTCTGATTCCCATATGCACTTGGGCTTTAATGGCACACAGAGGCTGGCCTCGCCTCAGCTCGCAAGCAGCAGGAGCTGTGGGCGTATGAGAGCCAGGAGAGCTGTGGAAACGCTCCCTGAAATTTGGACTGGGATTATGACTGGAGGGACTTTTCTCCTGCTGATAAAAGCTGCATGAGAAATTCAGTTTCTCAGCATGGAGAGGGTGTGTAGGATTTCAAGGAAAAGAAGGTCTGTGATGAGAAAGGAGAGCTTCAGGGTTTAACTTGTTTTCCTTGGAGAGCTCATCACCCTGATGCTATGGTAAGTAGGTGTCTCCTGGTCAAGAAGGGCCAGAGTAGGGCAGTGAGGGAGCAGCTTCCTCGAGTATAAGATGCAGCTGAGAGGTCCAACAGGACTTAAACTAGCTACGCTGTGTGTTGGCCTAAACCTGCTTGAGTCATCTCAACTCAGAGTTCCTGTTGGTGAAATAAAAAGAGCACTGGTCTTAGGTGCCTGAGGGAGGACAGGCCACCTGCATGGGCTAGCAAATATGGCACAGGACCCACAGGAGAGCTGTTGGCCTCCAGAGGGATATATCCGTGTGCCGGGCAGGATATCGCAAGCACCTAAAATGCTACTGGTGCCTAGTTTGGAGAGAGGGAGGTGTCCTGCTGGACTTCCACTGCCTGGGAGGACAGACCAAAGGGAGGTGCCGCTGCTCTCTGTTGCACAAGGTGGAGTAGTGCAGGTATGCCGCAGCTTTTAAAAGCACTAGAGCTTTGTTTAGGGGTAAACAAATGAGATCACAACTTTCAGTCATGTGCAGCTCTCTGCAGGTAAGGCTGGCACCCCGCGGTATCCATTTGGATACCACGTTAGTCTGGCAGCATCTGTGATACGAGGTGTTATGTTACGTAGGCGTATACCTGGCAGGTGTAAGACAGCAGGGTGGGAGCATTTCTCATGTCTCTCTCTTCAAAATCAGGTCAGGCAGCTAACAAAAAGTTGGTTTTACCTCCTGAGCCCAGGAAAACATCAGGACAGCCCAATTTAATTTTTTTTTTTTTTTTTAGTTTCTCTTTCCCCCTCCCTTTGCTGGTCTCAGAAACCTAATTTTGGCTCTTCATTCTTCAGAGACAATTAAACAAAGTGGTATCTTGAGATGAGGTCTTGCCTTTATCTCTACAGAAGGATGCAGATGGAGACAGCGCATCTTGGAAAATGTTGTTTAATGCAGTTTCCTTAAACGTATCTCTGTTATATTCCCCCAGGTGGAGCAACTAGGTTTCTAGATGTGTTCCAAAAAGGACTGAAGTACCTGGTTGATAATATTTAATTAAAGCAAACAAATATATTTTTAAAAAAAAAAGTTAACTAATGCAAACAACACCCCCTAGGGTAGTATTACTTTTGTTTTTTGCTTGGGTAGTTTTCATGCTTACAGTTTTACAGTTGTCAACAAAACTATGCATAATTTTTAAGGAAAAAAATAGTATTTATGCCTAAGGTGATATCTCTTACAAGGCTGGGCCTGCAGTGACATGTATTTGTTTTAAAGTATATTTATTACTCAGAAATAAAGCTCTGAAAATGCAGGTTTCGATTGAAGCCACTGACAGATCCTCAAGGACACTAAGGGTGCCGATAAAAATTCAGGCGGCTATTTTGGTAGCTCTTATATGCCAGTATCATTTGATTAACATAATCTCCTCCCCTCCCCCAGCACCGTTCTCTTGGGTAGGTTAAAAAATGATCTCCTTTCTATTTCTACATTATAATTAGGTGGTAATCATATGCTGCTCTGATTGAAATGAAAATCAGCCATCATGCCACTGTCATCTAGCTGAAGTCGAGGAAAAAATGCTTTTCAACTTCTACAAAATTAAAATGATGTACTTGCTCTGTGTAGCTGCTCTCTCACTGGGCTCGAAGAGATTCGGTGCTGTCCCCGAAGCCCAAACCTAACTATCATCCCAACGGACAAGTCATTTTCTGGAATGATAAGTAAGCTGCCAAGGCAGGGATGCTTTCTTCTGTGTTCTTCAGACTGCTGCTTAGGTAGAAGGCTGATAAAGCAAAGCAGACAAAACCCGTATTCATTACACATGATACTTTATTTATTAAACTCTAAAAGCTTTTGTTATTTTTGATACAACTTCTGAGAGAAAGGTAGGAAGGCATCCCTCTTGGAAAGAAACGTTAGAACTGAGTGTCCCGTGTGCCCAATTGCTGAGTTACTTGCTTGTGACCCAAGTAAAAATGGGTGTCGGGTGTGTGTGTGGGGAGTTGGAAACATGGATTCCTGTCACCCCTTCCCACTAAAATTTGTTGAGGATCAAGGAAATCTACTGCTATGCATAGCGTAGATGTTTTTAATGAATACATCTTTGTAAAGATTTATATGTACTTAATGTAGTCCTTTACAGCTAATGAGTGTCACTAATGCAAGGCAGGTCTCTGCATGGGTTCTTTTGTGTTTACAGTAGTTAACTAGCTAATAATTGAAATTTGTCAAAGCATTTATTCTTTTTTAGCCTTATAATTTAATGGCAGTTACAATAACAGGAACGTGAATAGCTTGAAAATTCTACCGGCATGTAGCTAAATTAACAAAATTGTCACTTGTTTAGGGTTGAGATTTTGTCTTGTTTCTTAGATTTTTTTTTTTTTTCCTCCTGTTCTCAGTATGTTTGGAGGGGCTTGGGTTCTGTAGTAAGCTATCTGAAAAAACCCGAATCTGAAAAAATAAAAACGATGTTACTTTTCTTTCCCCCCCTTTATTTCTTTCATGACAAAAAAGATCATGATAACAGTACTGGCTTTCAGCCAGAAATCTCTACAGTATCAACTGGCTTGTCAAATCAGTACAATGCAGAAGAGGTCCAGCCTTCGTTTTGGGAAGATTCAGTTATTGTTGCTACCTGTCTGGAGACTCTTTTCTTTAAATTGCCTTGTGCTCCTTACCTGATGGAGTACGTAGGAATAAATAGACCAATAAATGAGGAATAACAATCCATATAGATCTAGTGAGATAAATGGATAAAATACCTCTTGAGTAACAGAGAAATTGCTGTGCCGATCTTTGTTTCTGAGCTCTGCATATTAATAAACTTTATGATTTATATTTTGCTACAATTTCATGTCCAACTGACCTGTATCTGTGGATTACATCTTGGTAGGAATTGAGCTGAGATGGGGGTAAGAGGAAGGAGAAGCAGGGGCTTTTCCTTTTGCTCTGTAAAGGTTTGCAAGGAGAATCCCGTCATGAATTCAGAGTTTGGGGGGGAGTCACAGTGGAAGCTGTCTGCTGAGGATGGGTATGGCAAGGCAGTCAATAGCAGCAGGTGAACCAGGTGGCCAGCTGAGGTCTGTCTCTGATGCCAGCCAGCCACCCAGGCCTCATCAAGATGCTGGCAGAAATAAATGGAGGTTTCTTTGGCTTGCCTTTGGGTCAGGGAGCCTAGTGCCTCCTGCTCCACAGCCTGCAGAAGGATGTCTTTGATTTGGGGGCTTCCTTTGGCTGTGGGGTTCTCAGTTCTCTGAACTGACTCTCAGATGTCTTCGGTTCATTGGTCTTTGCAGACAAAAAGCATCTGTCCGTGTGACCCAGGCCTGTCTGAGCACCCTGGAGGTGCAGTAGTTGTGCAGCCCAGCATGTGCTAGAAGAATGCACGGTTGGGGCAGACAGTGACCAGCTGACGGCCGCGCTGCCTGCCCAGCCCAGCGCACAATGCGGTGCGAAGCAAAGCCGCTCTGCGGGCGTGGGCGTCTGCAGCGGCCCTTCCTCACGAGCCAAGAGCACGTCGTTTGTGTTGCTGGCACTTTCCTGGCATCCTGCAGAGCGTACGACGTCGGCTTTTTGGTGTTCTGTTTCCAATAAGCTCGTGTAGTTGTTTTGCTTCTGGAAAGCTGCTGCTTCTGTTTGATTTAAATTCAATTCTGTTGCCTACAGTTTTTCCCTAAGTAAAACGTCCAGTGTGGCAGGTGAGGGCAAAATAAAAATAAAATATAAAAATACATTAGGTGAGCATCATACTGGAGTAAGCATCGGATCACTCTAGAAGGGACCAAACTGACTCAGGCTAGCTAACCATAAAGGGAATACTCTCAAGTTTTATTCTGTCTTCCCATCTGAGATTTTATCTGGGCAACTCCTACCATCATCTCCAAGCATGTTAGCCATCAACAGCAGGTCACAATCAAATCTGTACAGAAGGAAACCTGCGTGGATTCTTGTAGCCGGAGTGCATTCCCTGCAAGGAACAAAATGAGTTTATTGCTGCTAGACTACAGCATCTTGACATACAGTTTGAGATATATGATTCTGACATTTAATGGGTTAGATGATATTGGCCACATACTTCACAGGTTCTGTATCGTGCTGTATTCCTGGGAAGGTGAAAAATGGGTCTGTCTGTTATATATGAAATGAAGAGCAGATGAGAAGAGCACTGTGGATGTGGGGACCATTGACAATAAGAACCTATGGAAATGCGGGAATGACTGGCAGGCTTCCAAGATAAAATACTGGTAATTAATACAGAACAACTTGCTTAAATTCAAGTGTGAGCACAGTTTAAGTGTGTGTATCGCCTGCCTACTTAGACTTCAGCTCAGATTATTCGTTTATTTGTGGTTGATGAAAAAATGGAGAATAAATTAGATGAGCTATGAAATTCTTAACTTCAGTAGCAATAAACAGTGGTTTCCTGAGAAGAGTTTTTGAACAAAGGCTACAGAAAGACTTTTTCAGGTTGTCACCTTGCTTCTAAGCTGATCTCTCATGAGATAACAAAGTGAAGGTTCATTTTTACTAGTATAGGCTGTTTACAGCTACTAAATCTAAATTGGGTTAATTTATTGAAGTCTTATTTTCTTTTTTGCATTAAAAAAAGGATGAATGTACTTTGGGGCTAGTAAAATAACTGGAAAACAACCAGTGGTTAAGAAGATAAATACTGGCTGAGGGTTAGAGCAGAATTAAGTGAGTTTAAAAGCGGTATAATTTTACAGTTGAAATGAAAGTCACCATGGCACAGAGCACAGATTTGACTTGCAGTTATGCCTTGTAAATAACCAGGTTTGGAGATGCCCAAGTCTCTCTGCTTTTCTGTCTGTCTTCATCCTGATTCAGGAGTGCAGTTTAATATTATAAAAACTGAATTTGGGATGCTTTTCTGAGCCAGTAGATTTGTCTTGCCTTTGCTATTGGACGAAAAGTACCACATGCTAATACACTGCTGCACTCTTTAGTGCTGCAATCTGAGATAAAATCCTAAGAAGCAACTGCTACGTGTTCATCCACATGATCAATGCAGAATAAGGTGGTGTCTTTCTGATTTCTCCCCCTTGAAAGAAACCAGGACCTCGAATGAGCCCATCTCCAAACACCCTGGTTTCGATGAGGCACAAGAAAGGGATTTTTCAGGTTCTGCATTCTTTTCTGGCTTCTTCCATCCAGCTTTTCCACCCACTTACAAGGGACTGTGTATTTAAGCCTCAATCCAGTGACGTGTTCTCAGGTTGGAAGAAAGGGTTTTATATGTGAGTTCCAGCTTCTTCTGTTGGGAATTTCACCTTTCATTTAAAGTCCCTCTGGGTTTTGCAAGCCAAAAGGTTCAAAAGCCTTAGTCTTCTATTTGCATATTCAGTCTTATCATTTAGTTGGGTTGTTAATGTTTAACTATTGTTTTATTGCTAAGATACGATGTATTTTATTAATTGCATTAATTCTTTTTACTTTTACCTTGTTTTGCAAGAGAGCATGTCAAATGTCTTTTCCGTGTGTAAAAAAGTCTTTGAACTTGCACTGCTGAGTAGTGTTTTAAAGTGAATGCACAAACCTTGCCCTAATGTGAAAGAAACTTATCACATAGCACTTAGACTCCCCTGAATTTGATCTGGTTACCTGTCAGATGGTAACTTCTTCCCTGTGGACATCTAAACAAACATCTTCCTTTGGGACTGCATACTAATAATGTACGATCTGTATGCTGATAACTTCAAGATGGGGAAATGTTCCAAAAGGCACAAGAGAAATTACATGCCTTAGTCCTGCTGACTTTCACTGTGACTCTCTTGCCTCACTGCTCTGTGTTGCCCGTTAAAATTGCTCCCTACAGACACTGTATTAAGTTTTATATTAATATTTACAAAGTGAACGTATTTCCCTCCAGACAGTTGAGGCACAACTGCCCTTGGTTTTTGTTGGATTATGTGAACATCAACACAGCTTTATGTAGCATAAGTGCAATATCTAATTAATACGCTTACTTTTATTTGTAGAACACCCTAGGCATTTTTTTCCAGTGTGATTTTTATGGGGCATATAATATAAGAATAAAATCTCATTATAACTACAGGTTGCTTATGTGTGTGCGCTCCTCAGGATGGGGTCCGAGTGTTCATGGGAATTTGGAAAGTGCCTGGCGTGCTGTTGGTACTGAAGCTCCTATTAGCAAGGTGGAGTTACGTGTATAAGAAAGTGCAATTATCGCAGATGATCAAAGATACTTGTAATTCAAAGCTCTGAGTGTAAATCCAGAGGGTAAGCTTCTGTAGACTAACACTAGTCCTCAAAGCTCTCCTAAATTTTAGCAGAGAATTTTTGCAGTGAAAGGATTTTTGCATCACAGCTGCTAATGAGGAAGGGCAGACGCTAGGATCTTCAGCGATGGCAGTGGTAGCGTTTGTTGCAGGAGGTAGATGAAAAGGCTGAATTCAGTCCCATGTTGAAAGTACAAGTATTTACAGAAAATATAGTTGTATATTTACTAGTGCTTGTGTTGCTGGGAGCATGGTGTTTCAGATTCTACAAAGCTCACTTTGAGACAGAGATGTATTTGAGGGACAATCCCATCACATGCAATTTATAGCCATGGTATTACAAAAATAAATCTAGCTTGTGCGATGCCTTCAAATAGCAGAAGCTGAGAGAGAAATAAGTAACTGTAAGATTTTTCAGAGAGTATTAATTAAAAGAATAAGGAAATCTTTACAGACAGGTAACCGCTTCAATGCTGGATTGTTCAGTGAACTGGGATTTTCACGTGAATGGTCAGTGACCTGTCTTTATTGGCAATTTACGGTCACCTTCCATGTTTTGTACGTGGGAACAAGGGGATCCTGCTGTGGTCCAAAGAGCTAAGGTCTGGCGAAAGAGGACAGGTGTGGAGCCGTGGGTAGCCATGAAGAGTGTGTATGGTTTTTCCCCCTTTGGTCAGGCCCGGGAGTGAGCAGGAGCAAGCTTTACCTAGAGCAGTAACTTTGCAGGAACTTTAGGAGTGAAGTGCTGAGAAGCTATTTGATTCTTTTTCTTAGTTCCCAGATTGCCTAGCTGAAAGGGAAAGCTGCAATAGACCTTGAAAGTGCATTGTTAGCTACTGGGTTTTCTGAAGCTGGCTGGTGGAAAAAGTTGCTTTTGGGTGTCCTACATAGCCAGAGCTTTTGCATTGAGTAAAAATGAACTCCTGATGCAGGGATCTGGAAGGTTCAGTACATTGTGCTCTCCCCTCGTTTGTACCTTCTTTCCCTTTGCAGTTTTTTTCCTTTCAGTTATCACTGTTCTGCTCCCTGTGTGAGTGGTGAACTTGTCTCTCTATAGTGTGCTCTATTGCCTGGGCATTTAACTAAGTGCTTTGGATCAGGAGAGGGGAAACAAAGACTGAACCTCTGCTCTGGGGCTATCTTGTGTGTTGCAGCTGTTGTTTTTATGTAGGGATTTCAAGTCCAGCTGCTCCTTATTGACCCTGTGGGAGGTGGCAGGTTGAATCAATTATTTGACTTGCATGTTCTCTGTTGGCAGGATTCTCAAGAGCCTTATAATGGCACAAATGATGTTACTTGCTAGTGCAAAAGAAAGTTACAATGGGGTATGGCAATTAATATGCAATTAGGAAGGCATTCTTTTTTTGTTTCCAAGTATGGTTTTTTTTTCCAGTTATTTTTAGATTTGAATTGACTGAATAGTTGAAGAATTCCTTTCGGAAAGGAGTGAGGGGAGTAGTATTTTTTCTGCATTAGCTTTGATTTTTCCTCCTGCAGGGACACAGAAGCACAGACAGCTGTTATTTAAAACAAAATTGAACATGAAATGCTATCAAACCATCTACTATCTCTGAAGTATAACACAACGGTCCTATGTTTTAATGATGTATTGTTGTTTAATATGCACTGCGTTACTGCTCAAACTTACATTTGTTTAGAAAAGTAATGAGACTTCAATGGAATTAGAGTATCTCTAGAAACAGTCTATATGTGCCGCTTAAGATATTTTGGTAATTTGCTGGTTTTGCCGCTCCAGGTAGTGACACTGCCAGGCAGGATGCAAGGAAGAAGGGTTTGAAGGGTGTTGGGCTGTGGATGTGTTGAGATGTCAGCTTTATCAGAAATGACAAAGTCTGTGAGCAAAAGAACAGAGCAATCACAACCCCCCTTCAGCCTTTGGTATCACCGCTGAGGCCACCAACAAGGGTATCAATTTGTGCCAGCTCCTGGAGCATTTTTTGTGATGGTGACATGTGTCACTTTGGAACTGGATTGAGACAATCGGTGCATTTCTCTCAGGCCACCAAGCAGCCCCGGCCCCAGCTGCTATCTGCTTTCAAGCTCGTGTCACCTGGGCCATGTTTGACCTAATAATGTACAAGTGAAAAAAGGTCTATATTCTATAATAGTCTCCAGAGCTGTTACATCCCAGTTTTCAGCTAATTAGCCACCCACGTGAGTAATTCCATACACAGTCATTTAGAGCTGTTACCTTTTTTCCTGATTATTTTCTTTAAATGCTCTAGAAAGTGATCTTGAGGAAATGTTCAGTGCTTAATGAAAACATCTATGAATGTAAAGCCATAGATGGTGTATAATTTCTAAAGCTCTATCAAATGAAAATATATAACAGGTATAGGGTTTTGCTGACTGGGTGGCCTCTGTGACCTTGGAAGAGGTCAAATTGGATCTGTGAACTTCAAACCACAACTGTACTAATTAATGTGATAGGAAAATGTTAGGAAAAGCAATACAATTACTCACAGAACTGGGTCATAGTTTCCTTTTCAGTTAGTTAGTCTTCTAGCATGTTGCCACACCACAGTGACTTCCATTAATAATTAAGACATTTTTGAGAAATAGTATTAGCAGCTGGTTGGCTGTAGTTAATTGATGTATTACTGTATTCCAGCACATTCTGTTAGGGACCGCTGTGAATGGATTAAAGGCTTCTAGGGAGAAGTAAAGCAGAGATAAGCAAAGAGAAGTTATTTTAACTTAACAGTTCTCAGATCTGTATACCCTGATTCTAGGAGGCAATTTGCTGAAATATGTGGAGAATTTTGATTTAGAAAATAATGATGTAATGGCCTTAAAACGTTTTGTCTGTGGGAATAGCACGTAAGCTCCTGTAGGAGCAGGGCAATGCACTGAGCCTTCGGAGCGTTTTAAAATCTGAGTGACTAAACGACATAAATCCATTTACTTACGGTTTTAATCCAGGCTGCTTTGTCAAAAATTGGACTAATGAATTGACAAGGAGTTTAAGAAATGAACCATCTATGTAACTGAGGCATACTAATTACTGTCTTCCCCCCCACTGCCAAAGTTAGCAATGCTTAAACTGAATGCATCTTTGTTTTCAACATGAGGACTAAAGAAGAGAGCCAGAGTGAAGCCAGGGAGGTTCCTTAGCAAGCTGCAACCTCCAGGTCAGCGATTCAAATCCAGACCGTTTTGTTCGCGTCTGAGAGCTTTTTGGCCTTTGCGTTAGTCTGGCCTGTGTAGAATGAGATGGAGAACGCGGCTTTGGTCGCTATCACGACTGACGTGACTGCAGTCGCACTGATCAACATTAAGTATTTAAAGAGTCTTATTCTGCAGTCACGGCACCCAGCTGGGTGTTTTACTTTTCTTTCCAGCGTAGCTGGGATTAGGCACAAAATAGAGAACGGCAGCCTTTAGTGCTGATGGTTTCAAATGTTCATGGACATATAAAGGAATTTCTTCTAAGATGTGCTTATTGAAGGAAACAGAAAGTGAGTACTTCAAAGGAACTGAGCTATTTGATCATGGAACATTTTACTGTACAGTTAATTACATAAAATAGGCTGAACAGAGATAGAGCTCTTGGAGACTTTTTTTACTGTGTGTATAATTAGATATACAGAGCTGTTTCCGCAGCTAGTGTCAGTCTGCTTAGCTCTGTTTAAGTCAATTTGCATCATCTGAGAAGCCGGACCCTGGTATTTATGGAACTGTTGACTGTTTATTATAGCAGAGTAACACACAGCCATGTTCTGTACCCTGAGGAAATACAGGCCAAGATGTACAAAGTTAGAAACGTGGTACTGTGTTCATTTTTAAAGTAAAGATGGGCTAATCTCAACCTTCATCACTGTTATTGGAAGATTGTTAGAGCAATCGGATATAGAAGTAAAGAACTACCATGATGTTTTGGGGATGGAAGTTTGGAAGGAAAATTGGCTTGGGGGGGGTGGATGATTTTGGTCTTTGTAGGCTGTGATCAGAAGGCAAAGGGTAACAGGAATGGCAAAAGTTTGTTTGGGGGACAAAAAAAGACTGACCTCCAGAAGAGTTTTTATCACTGAGTATCAAAGGAACGAAATAGTAAATGAAGAAGCAGTAGATGATAATGAACAACCAGGGTACATTAACAGCATAGAGCTCATGTTTTCTGTTCTTTCAGAAGTGTTTTGCATTTGAAAAATACCGAAACTCTCTACATGCAAGCTTCCAGATTCCGATTTTAAAAGATCAGAGTTTAAATTTGAGGCCAGTGATACTGTGATGCTTTCTACAGCTGAAAACTCAGGGCTCCCAGAAGAGCAGCAATCTTCTGTATTAATTAAATGATTTTGCAACAGTGAATCCTTCAAATCGTGCTTAAGCTGTTCACGGGTATCTTTAGCACTGCAGGCCTTGGAATACCCCATTCCTCGCACTCTACTTTTGTGTTCGTCATTGCCAGGGTTAACAGAAGCTTTTAAAAATATTTTAGAAATTACCAATGTCTGAATCATTGGGAGTGAAAGTCTTGTTCTGTTGGATTGAAACAAACGTGGCAGTCCTATGGTGGAGAGACCTTAACTCAAGAGTTAGAGACTTCCTTCAGCCAAGACCGTTGATTTTGTGATCGCTGTGCCTGAGGTAGTTAGTGTTTCTGTGGAGAGTGTGTGTGACTTCTCTCAGCACTCTGCACCCAGTGAGCAACTGCTTTTCCAGGTAGGACAATGTAGAAGAGACTGAGCTAAAAAGTCAAACTGCTGACCAGCATTAGTTCTGTTCTAACTCAAACCAGGACAGTCAAGAACTGCAGGCTGTGGTCGGTTCTTGGGCCTGACGCTGCGTAGTCAGGTCGATGCACATAATGCCTGTGCTCATGTCGTTCCATTTGGAATAGGAAGAAGTATCATTCCTTAAGGCATAAATAGTCAATTCTTTTGTTATTTTAATAATCTGAGAATAGTCACACGGTCGTCAGAATTTTATTTTCATGCACTGGGTAGGAATGATTCATACAATTTTGGAAGTAATTTAATTTCACTTTCATAATTATGTATGGGAATTCTGTAATACATTCCTCTGTGGTGTCAAAGCAGTTTAGTTTAAAAGTTTACAATACACCTAGTGATTAATGGAGTTACAGTCACTTACCGCAGAACTAATTCTGCTTTGAAAAGATGGTTTGCCTCACACTAATTATTCCTGTATTGTCCTTATTTGCATCACAGGCATTTCACTGCTCTTCATCTTAACTTATTAAATCCTTCTTGCTCATGCATGAATCTGGACAGCTGGATGCCACTAATGGGGAAGCTAGTGCTACCCAGTGGTCTGTTATCAACATTCTGTTGCCACACATTAGCATCACACCACATGCCCTAAAAGGACTAAAAATTTGGTTTGTGAAGCAACAGCTGATTAGGGATGATTAACAAAAAGACTAGGGAGTGGCGGATATAGTGTAACATTGCTTCCATCCTTTCAGAAGCCAGCAAAGAATGGCGTATCTAATATGTCAGTGTGAGCAAAAATAGATGAACCATTATCTGATTGTTTTTATCGCTAATCATTTCTCGCAGGCTGTTTAAAACCAAACACATTTAATAGCATTTAAATTAAAACAGAGGTGGAAATCATCATAAAACCATGACAAAGAAGATGTCTGTTTCTTTTAAACAAAACACGTCACTTGTTTTTTCTGCAGTGTCAGGGCAATACAAGATGCCATGATAAATATATAAAAATACTGTATTACTAAATGTATTGTAAATGCCCAGCTAAATACAGGAGACCTGTGTACCCTGAGGCTGATTTGTAGTCTGTAGAGAGAGCTCATCCTGGCTGCCGAATGAAATACGCTGGAAAACCTGAAGTTGCAACAGGAAATCTTGAATGACCACTGAAAAATATATTCAGTGGTTTCAGTGGAACCTGATTATCACTTCTTAGCAGCTCCGTTTCTTCAAACTGCTCCCTGTCTGCGCTGGTATGCAGGACTGTTTCCAGTTTGCAGTTTGGGGTGGCAACACTTTTCTTCATTAAAAAAACAGCAGCAACAAAAAACATCACCCCCAGAAAAAACATCCCACCAAAAGCCTGTGTGAATCCAACAGTTCCTCTTGCATGTCTTTCCTCATCTCTCATCCTGGGGATCTCAGTATATTTCTCCGTTGATCTGCTCTTCTCGTGCTGCAGATCAACCAGGAGAGGAAACAATGGTTTCTGCTTTTACTTCTCTTGCTGAGGTGTGATTTTGAATGGAAAGCACCAATCATCTTTGCTGCCTGTACACAGCTGTTATCAGTGCTAGAAGAATCATGCAGTTGGGAAATACTCCTTGCTGTGGGATTTTGATGGCGTTCCCCTTATTTCAGATTTATGGCAACCCAGGATAAGATTGGGTCTAAGCAGCAGTTTGGAAAGTGGTGAATATGACATTTTCTCGTTTCAGTAATGCCGTGAGTCCAGGTATGGTCTCTGCTCACCAGGAATTACTTTTAGATTTTACTTTTTGTAATCAGAAAAGAGGATGTGAACTGGAAATGAGCTATCTCGGAATGGTTAAAAAGCAAACAGCAAAAAAAATTGTCATAAATATAAAAAAATGGTATACATTACCATCTTCCTTCTTTCATATTTCCACTGGCAAATACTAAAAAGGCAAAACTGTTTGCTTTAAAACTTGGGAAAAAAGTAAAATATTGCTTGCTGCACCTTGAGTAATAAACCACCAAGTGATGAGAATTACAGAGCTATTGGTGCACTTCTGAGGTGACTACGGGCAGAGAAACCTACACAATTAAAGTGTGTATAAATAGCCTACTAATGTACAAACTGCTCAGTTCATCACTGTGGTGGACTTTATTAAGGTAATTATTTTATCCTTCATGACTTGCTATTCTATCGTACTGTTATATAAGTGGATCCAATCTAACTAATAAGTTTTGAGGGACAGTTTTCATATCTTCATACAAACAAAGTTTATTGCAGAAGGCAGTCTTATTACAGACTTGTCATTTCAGAGATCTGGTGACAATAAATGCTTGGCTGCTCATTTACTGGCAGGTCACATTTCAGTTAAAAACAAAAGCTATGCAGGAAATGGCATGTAAAAAAATTGATTGTCTATCTTGGTGCCTTGGCTGCTTCTCTTCCTTGTCATTTTGTGTCAAACAATATCAAGTTGAGCTTAAAACAATGTCTTCAGGACATTTTGTTCTGTCTTCAGAAGTTCAGGAGGTGCCACTGTAACACGTCTAAAATGTAGATCAAGATCCAAGTAGAAATTGGTTCTTGACCTCAGCCTTTTGTTTGCGTCTTATCTCTTTGCTAATCATTTGTTTGATTAATTGAAAAGCTGAATGTGAAAGTTTTAAGCTGAGATCTTAGTTCCGTGTTTCAGCAGTAG
>NW_010433273.1:55692-63461 GCF_000710305.1 Buceros rhinoceros silvestris | reverse complement strand
TGCTCCCTGTTTCTAGTGCAGCTTTGAAGTACTTTTGTGTGGTGAGAGCTGTGGATTGCCAGCCCGTGGCTGCATGCTACTGGGATAGCTGCAGTGGTGGACAAATGCAGGGTTTTTCAGTGGTGTACAGAAATGTTTTCTGGGAACCTAGTTACTCGGCTAAATTCACTCGGAAAGGGAGTGCAGATAAATCTGTATTCTGCTGTACCAGAAATGCATCTTTTTTTTTTTCTTATGGAAAGGATTGCATGCAGCCTCTCAGGTGAAGTGCTTGTAAAATACGGTTGTTGACGTTTGACTGTCTCGTTTGATACGCTGCCTGCTTAGAAAGTCTGGGAGATGCATGCAGAGATGCTCTGTGTATTACTGAGTGTAAGAAGCTGCAATCCTCCTTTCCCTAGGTGAACGATATTTATATGAGGACAACTCAAACAGGATTTGGTTTAGATCAGTCCACTGTAGTCTTTTGCTTGCCACGTGAAAATGAAGTTGCTCTCTTTACAACCATACTTGCCTTGCAGGGTGTTTGCCAACCCCCCAAGGAGGATCCTGGCCCATGTGGGCCCCTGCAGGGAGTCTGTGTCCCTGCAAGACGTGGTAAAACTTCAGGCTTCACCAAATGAAGTTTGGGTGAAGAGGGTCCTCTTGTTTTCTCCATTTTCACTGGATATGCTGTATTAAAAAACAGGGAGGAATTCTTAATACTTTGTGGATGTCTGTGTGTTTTGTGCTTGCATGTAAAGAGTTATGATTGGTGACTTGTGCATGTATTATCAAACGCGATCCCCCTTTAACCCCAAAAAGCAATTTCAGAAACCTTAGTAAGAGGTACTTGGGGGTAACATATTAAGTATATACTGTGAAGTATACTGTGATGATCCATTGTCCCTCTCACTGCATGTGTAAAGGTGCCGTAAGAACATTTGGATTGTTTTTTGTCTCAAGTCCTAATAGATTCCTCCTATTTCACAAGAGTATAGAAAAGGATTTTCGCAAAAAGAAGAAAAAAAGCCATGTTATATATTTTATTTGTGGGTACTGATAAAGAAATGAACCATAAACCATGGAGTTTTAGCAAAGAAACAAACAAACAAAAGACCTAAATGTTTTCCAGGTTATTATAAACAATCAGCCATCCATAGCTTCCACCTTTCTTGTGCCCCAGGGGTCTTTCAACTATTGACTGAGCTTATCACATGGGAGAAGTATGAGGAGGTCATGCTGACTTGGGAGGGGAACAAATTTAGTGGAAGTGAAACTCCGGTGAAAATCATGCTGGTGAAGGTATACAACTGGTTGTGTGATTGAGGTGGTTTGAGTGACTTGCATACACCGAAGTCATCATTGCAGCTCATCTGGGCCTTAGCAAGACTGAAACAATTGCCATGCATGTGTTAAATTAGCTTTTTTTGTCATTTATGGGTTCACTAGAGATAATCTGATTTATCTACATAACTTCAGTAATATCTTTTGGGCTAAACTGACCCATTTCTCAACAGTGATATGAACTTACACTCCATCCTTGTAGTACCAGTCATGCATGAGATTGGTGACTATAGGATCTTTGTCAATAAATTTTGCAGATTAAATTGTTTGGGCAGTAAAAATGATCAGTCAAGCTGTGCTAGCTGATTAGTCTACAAGTTCTAGATGTGTGTTTGAATTATTAGAAAAATAACAGCGGCCAAAAAAAAGACTATAAATAATATAATATTAAAAGGTATCTATTTCTATGGCTTTTTTTTCTGTGAACTTCTTTATCAGTGTTTTCTGAGGTCAGTGATATTCAGCTGTTATTTAGAATGTAGGAGATATAGATTAGCTATATTGTAGTTTTATTCTCAATGAAAATATATCAATAGAGAGGTCATAGGCTTGTTCTCAGTGGAGGGCTAGCAATTACAGTTGGTAAAGCTGTTCAGGGAGCGAGTCAGAGACCTATAGTTTTGGGTGCATTTTTTTGTTGTTGTTATACTAATCCTCTGAATGATGGTTTTGGGATTTGAGTCTGAATATTGCCGGAACGCATACAAATTTTGCATCTTAAATGGAAAAAAAAATACGATTTACTATGTGCACAATATGGCAAGAACTTTAATGCCTGAGAGAAGGCAGCCCTAGAAAATTAGATCAAAAGCAATTCTCTGGAATTCAGGGGTTTAATAGCAATTTGCATCTTCAAAATGAGAGTGGAAGAACATGAGGTATTGTTTATTATTGCAATTATAAGCACAATAAAAATGACAATAGGCTACAAGTTTAAGGCAGGTCTGCCAAAGTGCTCCTTATATTTGACAGCAGTCGATTTTCCAGAAGCATTTTGCTTTGATGAACAAATTCAGCAAACAAACGCGAATGTATTTGCATATGGCAAAATAGTAGTGACTGGCAGTTGTTGATAAAGATGCATCACCCTCTGTTTTTTGTTCTTCCTCATCCACGTGGAGGTGAACTGGGAATGTGTAGGCTTTTTATCTCTTCCACATGGGTTTTCTTTGTTGTATAATGGCAACACTGCTAGACTGGGCACTCATTTCTCGTTTTGTGGAACAATGAAAAGAGTCAATTTTATTTCCAATGTTTTAGAGGCTGGTCTTCTGTAAGAAGACTTAGAAAAGAGGAAAACAGCTGCTATTAAAGGGCTCAATGGCCTTTCTTCAGTGTTTTTCTATACAATCCTCCTCTCCTGTTTCCCCCCATATAAGAAAGCAGCAGCTTTCTGACATTCATCATGAACATTAATTATACTATTATCTTCGGCTTCCAGGACTGAGAGATTATGAGGAATGTGTTAAGTATTTTGGCTCTCTGAAAATGGTTCATTATTAATATTGTTAAGTAGGAGAACTGGGTCAGCAAGTGAGGGGAAGTACACATCAAGAGTGTTTATTTCATTTTTGAATAAATTTTATTTCAAAAAGCACTCCTTAATTACTTATGGGTAAATATATCTGGGGAGTGTGTAGCAGCTAGGTCTTTATCTCAAAACTTCCTTTTCTAGTCGAAGCAAAGCAAAATCATTTCAATCTTGAATTAAATTTATTTTGGGGAACAAACTGTGATTCGAGTAATGCAAAATTATGAGTTAGAGTATTGATTCTGTATAATTCTAATTAGTTTTTTGATGTAGGACGAGATACCTTCAACATTTTGCAGCAGCAATGCTTGCCTAATAAAAGCTTTAACAAATGTGGTAGTAAGGGACTTAAATGCAATTGCCCTTCTGAAGAAACCCTAAATGAAATTCTTCTGTACTGTCATAATTGTGGAAGGATGCTACAACAAACTGATTATTAATTTTCCAGGTATATTCACCATTTAATCCACATTACTGATTCTTTTAGAAGCAACACAGAAAATGTTTCTAGCAGATGCCAGTTTAAAATCATACCTAGAAACCAAACCTTACTGTGAAAAAACATGATGTTGGATACATCTTTTTGAGTAACATCAAAGATCTCGAGATAGATGCTGACAGGGAAGCTATTTATATCTAGATGTATCCAATCTACTTGTAATAGAAAAGTAGGTTTTCCAAACAGTGGAAGAATTAAACTTTAACTGTAGAATAAAATATATGATGGAACAGTTCTAAAAAACAATGGAGAGACAATACAAGTGAAGAAAGTTTCTTGTTGCTGATCTGTGATTAGAGCATCAGTGCCGCTTCCCAGCTTCCATCAGTGAAGCTTGGGAGCTTTATCACATATGAAGATCTGGCCCCATGTGTCACCCAATATATAGCCTGTACATACAGCTAGAGGCTCTTATACCCTATCAGAGTACTGCAGTGCCTGTATCTCCGCAGTTCCCCATCGCAGAACCGCATACTACTAAATTTCATGAGAGAAGTGGACCATGTTGGTGTGTCATCGGGTTGTGTCTTGGCAATTAAATTTCCTTTAATGAGAAGGTTGTGATTTGATGGTTTTTTCTTTTTTCTTTTTTTTTTTTCGGTCTAACCATCTCAGCTTGGACACAGATAATTTAGTATTTCACATCTCAGAGACTACAAATTGAATGAATTTTCCCTTTTGTTCATAATGAGGAATATTTAGGTGTTCGGGGCCATTCCTGAATGAGGTTTAGAAATTTAATCTTATTAATTTTATCTTCCTTAATGAATTTTCCTAATCAAAAGGTCACAGTTCAAAAGCAAGATATCTTCTATTTTAAGTTAACAAACAGCTGAATAAATTTGAATTTTATATATATATATACAGCTTAGCATATTTTTTGTGGTGGTGAGCATTGTTTAAGAGCATTGTTTTGAGAGAGAACCCCTTGGCTCTGGACATAACTGATAAATTTGCCAACTTTACTTGTACTGCAGCTATTGCTGCTATGCTATAGGAATTTCTCCACGCTTTCAGGCAAGGCACGAAAGACCTTTTGCACTACTACCCTAATGGGAAGGAGGATGTCGTCTGCAAGTATTTTCTTCCTTTTGGTACTTATATCCCCGCAGCATAACAAAAGGTCACAAATTGGACAATAGAGTGGAGCCTTGAGTGAATTATTCTTTTAGCTACAAGTATGTCACTCTATTTTTATCATTTCCTGAAGGATTATTAAACCACCCCTTGAGACCTAGAGGAAACTGCTGGAGTTTGGGGATAGTTTTCTCTCCCTTTTTGCTCCATCAGTTTAGGCGGATACAGCTTGTAACTCTATCTGAAAAATATAGTTAAAACTTACAACTGGATTGTATGGGGCGGAGGATGTTGTGGTTTCAGTGCTTTGTTTAAAAATAGTTAATTTTTCTGTGTTGAAAAGTCTCCATGGATCTGAGCGTCATGTATATGTTCTGATAACTCTGAAAATTGTCTGATCTTCTTAGAATATATGTGTATAGGCACAATGCTCCAAAGATAGAGGGTGGTTTTAATAGACATGGTTTGACTGAAATAAAAAGCCATTTCAGTGTTATTTCTTCCTCTCACTGTGCCCCCACCCCAGTTCAAGATGTTCCCCAAAACTCTCACTTGGCTGCTTTTTATTAGTATTGGCCAGATGTACACACACCTCCTTTTCCTGCAGCTAAAGATGCTTTTTGCACAGGCAGAAGAGCAGAGGGGGTGATTGCCCACGTCTGAGAAGAAAGTTGCATCTGACATTTTGTATCTGTTCATGCTTCAAGTAATCTGTTGCAAAGGGTTCAATTTTCACTTGTCTCTCCAAGCGTTCCCTGTTGCTGGGGAGGATTGTGCTGCATTGCACTGTGCAGGAGAGAATCCCTTTTTCCTGACCAGGTGAACTGCAAGTCTGTAGAACTTTTCCTGAATCGAGCTACATAAGATGGGCACGCAAGCTGTTGGAGGATAATCAAATAAAAGTGTTCCTGCAGTGCCTTCCTTCACCTCTGTTTAGCAGCAATGCGTTAGGTTATCTTGCCGTGGGATGATTTAATTTGAAATACTGTCCTTTTTTTTTCCTTGCCAGAGGTTTTTTTTATGCTTTTATCCATCCCCACATTGAGACTAACAGGAACTCGAGAATAATCTCAGTCAGAGAGAAGTCTCTTAGGCAGAGATTCAGGTAGCATCTAGCATCAACACTACCCTCAGTACCCTTAGCAAAATCCCTACTGGTTTTACTCTTTGTTCATTCTCTTACCAGTTTGAGATGCTTTTATAATACCATCATCATCTTCCAGGATGCAAGGGATAAGTGAGTGACATCTAGAAAAATACAGTGAATCAGTGACCCAATAAAACTGACTAAAGTTTGGGTTTATTACCAGAGGTTTTGAAACTTTGCTATCAAACCCTAAGTTCTAGATGAATACTTACATATGTTTATGTTACCCGGATTTTTAAGCCTTTAGTCAAGCATATCTCACACACCTAAGAGCCAAAGCCTCATTAACTTTCAGTGAGAAATCTCAAAAGCTTTCCTTGGGAGCTGGTGTCCTGAACGACTAACTAACCTTTGAAAACGTTAACTGAAGCTCCTACTCAGCGAAGTACTTCTGACAGTTTTATTTCACTTGGACTCAGATACCTGGCATAGAAATACAAACGCTCCTGAAGTGCCGAGGCTGTGCATCAGAGTAATTGTCACGGTATGTCTGCTGTCACTTCTAGTCTAAGGTTGCCTCCACCAGTACCATCCTCTGATGGTGCTACTACGTCATAGGCCAGTTTGTGGGCACTGTGCCTAGGAGGAAATCAGTGTACCTTAAAGCAAAATGATAGTGCTATTTTAGAAGGTCACTGAACATCATTTTGACATCTGGCATTTATATATTAAATGAGGAGCCCTCCAAAGCAATGCTTCAGGTGCTGAAAACCAAAGTGGTGTGAGGCCTGGTACCTACCCGTACAGAGCTGAACCGTTGCCAAAACACATCAGTGCTGTTCTACGGGATCAGTAACATTGAAGGCATGATATTACGAAACCATCAGAGTCAGAAATTCAGGACTTCCACTAAAGACAAGTCATGGTGCTGTAAAGGCAGGTATTTTCCAAATATTTCAACTTATGCGTGCATTTAGTAAGTGCTTTTCCCAATAGAGATGTAACTTACAGAGCAGGTAGACATTGCCCCATTGGGTCTATTTGGCCATCGCGGTGGTTGACCTCCATTGTTGGTAACCGTTGGGTCTCTTGGCGTGGATGAATGCTTTGGGGTGGCATGAGGCTGGTATGATGTCAGTGGTTTTGTCTGCTTCCATTAGCAGATAAGGCTGGACTTTTTTTTTAAAAGCAAAGATCCTCTGAAGTAGCATACTGTATTTTTCTGTGCATAATAATGAAATGCAACTGGGGATTTGACTCAACCAAAATGAACAGTTTATGTGACTTTACAGAGCAATATAGCTCTCCGAGCTATATTGAAAAACCTTCAACTTTTCAGCAGAATACATGCAAAATATTTGATAGCTGATACACCTTTTAACCAACTACCGTGTATCGCCATTGCGCTCTGCCTCTGCCAGGTTTCTTTACTTGATTTATGGTTTTCTGAATTAGAAGCTTCAGTCTATGGATGTTGTAATTTTTTTTTAACCAAGTCTCACCAAATTCAATGTGTATAAAAGGGGAGATCCCACACACATATATTCTCACAGTGAAGCAGTTATTTAATTTGGCCTTTGTTTCCAAGCAGGCAGAATTCTAATCAATATATTTATTATTAGAGAGGCTTGAGCTTAAGGAGAAATCCAATCAAATGATGTTCTCTTCATTGAGAAAGCATTTATCATTTGGCTATGCAACTGTCCAGGATGCTGGAAAATTATGACTTTTGGCAAAGGTACAAGAAGCACATTGAGAGATGAAAGAATTGCATGGTATGCTCACAGTCCAGTTAATACCTATGTGCCTGTAAATCAGTGGTACAAGGTAAATATTAAGCTGCAAATTGGCTACGTGAGACCCCTGTTGATCACCTAATGTAATCCTGATAAACTGTTTGGTTCTCTGCTGTAAGCAGATCTCTCTCCTAGACTGTCAGCCAAGCTCCTCTTCTCCCTGAGATTTAAGAAGAAAGAAAATAATAAGGTATTTTTGTCGTGAGTTTGATTGCTCGGAGAATTGACCCCTCAGGATTGCTGGGCACATGCGCAGCACCTTGGGGGAATAAATCTCTTGCCTCTATGGATACACGGAACACTTGTCACTGCTTCTCGGCAGGATCAAGCCCTTCAGGCAGGCAAAAGCGGCCAGCCTTTTACATCTGTTTTAACTCGTACTCCTCTCGGTTTTTATTTAAGTCCATCACTCCTGTAGTGGTCCTTTAAGCTTAGATGAAGCCATCTGCTGAA
>NW_010433273.1:26668-55604 GCF_000710305.1 Buceros rhinoceros silvestris | reverse complement strand
CCTGTTTGACGGGGACGAGAAAGATACGTGTTCATAGATGGATAAATATTTCATAAAGTTATAATATTTTTCCCCATATTTGATAATAAATGTGGATTAGACCTCTTTTGGGAGTTAGCAACAGAGAAAATTATGAAAATCCATAATTCAACAATTTGGCTGTACCAAAATAATTAAAAAAAAGAATTGTTTGCAAGTCTTTGTAAATGTAGTCGTAACTTTCAGATGTGCATGTTAAATATTTAGATGATGTCTTTGTGTATTATCTGTGCTTTCAAACTGATAGCTTCTATGAATTTGGCATAGAAGGAAGGATTTGATTGATTTGTGATGTCACTGTCATAAAGATTCACGCTAACTGATTCTCCAGTTTTTAACACCAACTCAAAAATGTTACATACAACATAAGAGGCAGAGTTATATTTTTTTTTATGAATGTTTTGCTAAAGAAATATCCACAGTCTGAAACAGTACCAGTAGAAGTGAAATTATGGCAGTTACCTTGGGAGCTAACTAAGCTATAGCTTTTCTTAGAGCTCTGTAAGTGTAATAGCTCCACTGGCAGGTTCTGTGGCAAAGCATGACCATCTCCAGTGTTTCGCTGTTCAGAATCTGTCAGAGACTGTTCATTTTTTCTTTCTGAGAGCCCATACTAAAGCTGTATGTTATTACTGGACCTAAGTACTTGATATAGTCTTCCCATTTCTCATTAATTTCTTGCTATTCGTTATGTCTGCTGCCTTGGAATATATAATCCAATAACATTTCTATCTGTACAATCATCTGTAAAACATGATGAAATAGATTTTTGCATTAGACTTTATCCTATAAATTTCCTCCTCCCTTCTGTTTCTGGCTACTGTTTCTTGGAAAGTGTTCTATTCTGTTTTGCCTGTCCTCTTCAGTCAATGATTTTTTGATACTGAACTTTCTTTATCTTAGGATGGCTGGATTCCTGTCTTCATCTACGGTCATTTTATGTCACTTTGTTTTTCTTATATATGGACATTTTCAGAGTAAATCTGACATTATGGTACCAAGTTCCTTTTTCTTTGCTACCTCTAAGCCCTTGCAAATCTGGAACTGAATTTAAGTTATGACATTAAAAAAAAATCCACAGCATTAAATTGGCTTCTGGAGTCTTGAGCCAACCCTGGATGTTTTTCCTTCTCTCTAGGTGCTGCTTTCACGGCATGGTACTGAAAGCTCTGACTAGATAGTGTTCACTTCCTTCCAGGCAGACTTCCAGCCAAATGTTTCTTGCCACCAAGAAGACTCAGCTACAGATCGTGTCACAGAGATAGAGGAGCTACAAATGTTCCTGCTTGTGTCTTTCCCCAGACTGCAGAATGAGTCAGATTCTTGGATGGAAGAACCCAAAAATTCGTAGCTTCAGCCAGAAAAAAAACCCCAAACAATTTTAAGATGTCCCCATTCTTTCAGAATAAATTCAAAATGTATTCCACTAACATTTCAGCTCAACACCCTGCTACACCCAGCCTCTGCAGAGTCAACTTAGCAGAGCTGCACCACAAGGCACTAGCACTGTGACGCCTTTTCCTGCCCACCCCCTGTTGCTGAAGGGAATCAGCAACATTGTTAGCCTCCCTCCACCCACCGCAAGCGAGAAAATGGAAGTGTCAAAAGAAATCCTGGCCCCAGAAAGGAAATAAGCAGATATTTCCATCAGGAGCCCATTAGGATGTATCTATTTACAGCAAAATCTCTGAATAATACAGTGCAACTTCTCTCCACATCATGATCACGTGTGAGCTCTCTGCCGTGCCCTCATGGCTATTCCTTTGTGGAATCCTAATTCAGTCGTAAGCAACTGTGTTGTTTTGATATCTCTGCAGGTGTGACCTGGTCACCTGGTTTTATGAAACTGGTCCGCACTCCTCAGGTGGGCTTGGCCACCACAAGGTACACCGGTGGGATCCACTGCCATGAGCAGTGCACTGCTGTTTACCGTGTTTGCCAGGCCTTTTTGTTGAACTGGACACCACATTTCTGCCTATCTTTTTCTTTATCCAAATATCAACTTTTCCTTAATTAACCTTTCTGAAAAGCAGAATCAGCTTTAGGTGTTTGGTGTGAGGAAACAAAGCTTACACTCGCAGTCTCCTGGCGTGCTGTCCTCTTCTGATAGATGTCAGAACAATGGTTCCTAGTCATTTCACCAGAAGCAGCATCTGGCTCTTCGCCACCCTCCTCAGGCACTCTATTTGCAGCTCCAAACTTCTCTCTGTCTACATCACACTGTTAACATGTCACCGTCTTCCATTAGCCTCCTTGACTGCTGGGCGCTTGGTTGGCGGCTTCCAAAGGCAACCTTTAAGTTTTCGGTGAATTGTAGTGCCTGCACTGTGAGTTTTTGAGAGTTGAAGTTTGAGGGGGGGATCCTCCCTTTTTATATATCACATTGCACAGCACAGAAGTTCATGTCACATGTTCTTGTACAAAGTAAGTAGAAAGATCCGTTCAGAACCACGGGGATGCCGTCAGAATTCCTGCATTGCTTTTGCAGGGTGTTACTTCCCAATAAAAACAGCACCTTTTTTCTGCTGCTCCCAATAAATCCTGAAATTATATACTCCTGTATCACATGTGCAAAAGGTCTCGAACTACCCCGCTTGATATCCCTAACTAACCTTAGGAACACACACATCAGTGTTAGCTGTGGCAGCACAGCCTCCCTCTCATGAAATGCCTGCTTAGTTGTTACAGGCATATCGATGGGAAACATCTTACCGTTTTACTTAATTCTAATTCAGGGTTTACTGCCTTGGCGTGTGCTAATACGCAGGTATTTTTAAGGAGTCACAAGATGACAGTGCCGTAGTAGAGAGTGCTTTGTTTCCTCTATATGAAGATGGGCCTGAAAAATTGGTTTCATTTTTTAATGAAATTTTCATGTGACTTCTTTGGCAAGAGAGTTAATGCCTGGTAGCTGTAGAATGATTTTGTTTATCTAAAATGAATTATGCATGAATTTACACCTAATATAAGAGCAGCACCGGTTGTGATGAGATCAATATCCATTGTGGATGAAATTCAGCTCCGTGCTAGTGTCCAGTTGAAGACCTATGCATCACTTAGGACCTAATTTAAAGTCTTAAATGAGACTGAAGTGGTTCACAGGTTTTAGACCATCCCTCTGCACAGGAATGCATCTTCTCTAGTATGTGCCTGCAGAAGATATATGCCAAGTGACCTTGGTGCCTCAGGAAAAATACTTTGTAATTATTGCTTCTGATAGTTTTGCTTTGTGTTAACACAATTTTATTACGAGTTTTGCCTTAAAGCTTCAGCTCCTGGCATCATGTAATCACACAGGAATCTGAGGGACATGATTTAGGGACCCTGGCAGTGCAGGGTGAACGGTTAGAACTCAATGATCTTAAAGGTCTCTTCCAGCCAGAGATGATTCTCTGAGTTTCCCTTTTTCTGGTGGCTATAGAGGAAACTTTGAAGACTCAGTGTAAAAGACTAACAAACCTGGAGACAGAGAAAAGAAAGCCCAATCTTATAAAAACGTGACATAAGAACGCAGAAGTGGTCACAATGACTGAAACCAAACGTCAGGCTGGCCCTATTCTGTTTCTCTGAGCAACCGATGCTAGGTGCTTTGAGAAGGAGGGGAGGGAGGGGAAGAAAAAAAATAGAACAAAAAGGCTCAACACAAAGTGCGCTTCTGCACCTCCCTGTTCTTTTCTGCCAGATTCTAGCAGTCATTATTTTCAATACTTTCTCAGATTTATTTTTGTTCAACAGGCATCACAAGGTAATTAACTTTGAGGGAAGTACTGGATGTGCCATGTTAGATTTAAGATTGTCCTTGAGTCTTTTTCTCATGGCCCAATCCTGCCTGCAAAAATGAGAGATTGATATGTATTTGGATTGTGTTGGCAGCGTGAAATTTATTTGTTGCTGATCGGTGCCACTAATGAAGCTTCTTTGATGTAAACAGAATATTAAGTATTTATTTGTGTATGTGCCAGAGCAATCACAGAGTTTTGACATAGGCGAGCTCGATGTGAGCTTAGATAAGCACAAGGAAATAAATGCTTCACACGCTGTGTAATGGGGGGATCTTCTGCTATCCCTTATTCTAATTGTAGGGGGTTTTACTCAGGGAATACTGAGTAGTGGCAAGAGCATCTGACTATGAATGTTTATTTTCACACTAATAGATCCTCCAGCCTCAACAGAATCTGTATACGAGTTTTTGCACTTCCATGAGTAAATAGAATTTTATTCTGGTTTACTCAATATGTTATTTTTTGTTTGTTTAATATTGTTATGAAATTATAAATGTTTTACTGAAACTGCTCACACTTCACTCCCAAGAACTGGACTTTGTTAAATATCAGCTGATTCCACATTGAAAGAACAGTCCTCACATGAATTTCTCACTCTTCAAGCTTCATTCTGTAAAATTTTGCTTAAGGAGCCCTTATGGCAAAAGGAGAAAACAAGTGCTGATACAATTTAAGTAAAAAACAAGTGGTAATCCTATCAGCCACCTGGTCTGGGAAATGGTGGTTATACATGGAGTTTTCCTGCTGGAAAGCAGATGCTCTTCCATAGTTTCTTAATTCCTTAGACATTGTGAAACCTTCAACTCCTAATTCTTACTTCTCTGACACGCCTTTCTTTGATGCCCAACAGGATGCTATAACCCCTCACGAGCTGTGAAGATGAACTGAGATACACTCACAAAGCTCAGTAGAAATCTCTTCCTCTTGTTACTTGTTATTTATCTTTGTGCTTGTTAACATAGCCAGGTCTATCGCTCAGTTGATAAATAGCAGAATTTTTTCCCCCCGATAGTAAAATGACCAATTTCTTAAATATGAAAAGTCATAAAACCTTCTCCTGTATTTATTTCTCAGTCTTCAGAGTATTTGGGAATGGTTCACTGGGAATGTTTGCCATTCATAATTTGTGGAGTGCTAATTAGACTTTAAAGTCACATGATGATGTTGATGTTACAGGGTTGAATGCACAGCCATCTCAGCATGAATCAGAAAGTCAGTGCGTGAACATACTGTAGATGATTTTCTTCTGAGTGTTTTAGTGAGATCAAAATGTACTGTTGGTGAGTAGTGCTGTGAGTAAACTCATGTGCCTTAGAATTTCGTGGGTAAGGAGCACAAAGTAGATGTTCAGAAAGGTATGGTGGACTGAATGTTTGCAGAGAATGTTTTCCACCATTACTTGGTGTAGGAATGTGGGTTTGAATGCTCCGATTTGTAACATTTCCAGCTGGAGAACGATGAGTAAATTAAGAGTTTTCTGCTTCCTTAGTTTCAGCTATTCAGTTATAAATTCTTTGTGTGATTCTGTTAACAATTCCATGGTTTCTCCATACAATTTACTCTAAAAGTCATTGCAGTGAAGTAGCCTATTGGATGGTGGTATGTAGATGGTATCAGGATCAGGGCGGTTTGCTCTTAGATAAAAATAAATTGCTGTGAGCATTGAAAGACTGGTGAGATGCTGATGAGGATTGATGGCATTTCAGGTTTATGACCTATGTTTATCACGTTCAGCGGGAATTCTTCACCTGAAGCAATTCTGCAAATTAATTTGGGTGTGCAAGTGCAATATTTACAGCTCTGTAGAGTGTTCAGATGGAGGACAAGTATCTCCTTCTATTTGAAGGTAGTTTAGTTGGGATCCAGTGCCCTGATCTTTATTTCTTGGGAGTGATAAACAGAGCGCTCACTTTCGTCAGTCTTTGAGACCTGCTGCTGACCTCTGTCTTGTTCAGCGAGGCATGCTGACTCGGAGAAGGAGTGCTAAAAAGGGTCATACACGTCTGTGTTTTCTTTCAGGCACGTCATGAAAACAGCCATTCTGGGAACATCATAAAAGTTTTACCCATCTCTCTGTTTCAGACTGTTAGGGGAGTCTTCAGTTCTGGCATCTCATTGAATAGCGCTGTAATGATACGATGCTGCTAACAAGATACCTTTCTTGTACGCTGAAAATTTGATGCAAGTAGTGGGGTTTGTGTCTTTTTTTTTTTTTCATATGAAACATTCAGATTTATGGTTCTTCTGAGTTAGAGAATGAATTCTCGCTTGTTTTTCTGAAGTCCTTGTTTATATTGAGGTGATTTACTTAGAACAAAAATGAGCTTACTGTGTGAGTTGTGTCGAGTAAATAGAGGCTTTTGATATACTGCCCTCTTACAGTTTCCCTATTAAATGTAGTGTGTTATTTATGGTTATATGTTTCCTCCTCAGTGATCTTGAGTAGTAAAGTGTGTAGCACAGTGTAATAGATATTTTTAAATTCTGAAGACCCGGTTTAAGGTTAATGCTCTTTTTTCTTAATGTATTAATTTGATAAATAGTATGTATACAGCTACCCAGATTCTGACCTTTTGGAATATATATTATGCACTTTAGAACGTTGTTTCTGAGGAATGGGGAGTTTTCCTTCAGTTCTTTGGTTTGGGGAAAGGATAGAGCAGTGTGGGAAGAGCACTTTACTCCAGTGGGCACCCATCAGGCTTTGCCCGCACCAGGAATAACTTTGGGAAAGCTGGTGTTTTCAGTGGCCTTGCTCCACTGCTATGTCCCCCACTCAGTATGTATGTAACTTCTGGCGTATGCCTGGGTGCCTTGCTAAACCCTCTGAACATGTGATGGAGGACATTGCACAGCGTAATTTCATCTTTGCATCGTTCCTTTAGATGTTGGATGGCAGTAAGAGCTGAAATGAAATGCAGTAGCTTTGTATGGAGAATTGAAATTCAGCTGCCTGACCAGCCTTTTATCTTATTTGGTATTCTGGAGCAGCATGAAACACTCTTTATTGTTATAAAACATAGCATCCATATATGTAATATAAATATTTATTCTACAGGAGAAATAGAATATTGAACCAAAGCTGGTACCCCTCATCGCCGCTAAGCTGTTTGTCTTCTGAGCAGCAAGAGGAGTTTAAATTTTCCTGTTTCTTGATTTGCTATTACCTTCTGAGCATATTTAGCATACAATTTATTTTTATATATGCTGTTCTCCATGCAGAACATCATAAACTACTTTACAGTCAGAGATAAACCAGAAAAAGAATTCTTTAGTTACAAACAGTGAGTTACAGGCAGCCAAAGAGGGAAAGAACAGTGCATTAAGATGCAGTAAAAAAATGAAAGTTGAAATTTAAAAGTAGTAAAAAATCTAATCAGCATGCTGAAATGACTCATTGTAGCCTCTTCCAAGAGATGTGCACCGTAGCACACTGCTCTCTGTGCTGATATTTGCAAGTATCAGCATACGCCTTATCGTGTATGTTCCCGGATTCTGAATGCTGGAGCGTGGATGTGAATGAGACAGAAAAAGAAAAGAAGAGCTTTTCTGGGGAGTTGGATTGGATCTAGGAAAGGAAACAGCAACACAGAAGTGAAGGAAAAATATTAAGTGCTGTATTTATAATGCTCCCAAATACTTGTTTATGTTTAAAAAACTGCAGTTTGTTCCATTACTGTTTTCAGGTCAGAGCTGGTATTTGAGGTGATGTAAAGGTTTTGGCAAGCTATTTACTTGTTTAAAGCATTTGCCCAGATGTATTAAAAGAAAGTTTTCTCTGATGCTGTGACCAAAAAAGTGTTTACTCCATGTAAATTGATAAAAGCACCCCACGCTCAGCTTTCTTCTGCAGTCGTGGCTTTGCAGAAGACGACAACGGTGAACACCATGCTTAGTGTAACAGAGCTGTTATTTTAGTGCAAGGAGGCATGTGGTCTCTGATGTAAGGTGTAGTGTGCGTGATCCACTTGTGATTGCCAGTACTCTGCCAGCTAGAGAATTCTGCTAGATAGTGGTTCCCAAACTACTAGATCTTATAAACCCTTTTTTTTTTTCTCTGCCTCTTGCAGATCGGCAAACGTTAGAGCTGTGATTCACATAGAGTAAGAATAGTCTTTAAATTTAATCCCTGGGGAAAAAAAGGAACTTTAGGGGAACGGAAAAACATGCAGTCTCACTTTCAAAGTATGTCATTATCCTACATGTCTTGAATTTCTTCAATTCTGGGATCCAGCTAGAGCTCAAAGCAGGAGGAACAAACTGCAGAAGAAGAGCTATTCCTGTGAGAGTATCAGGCCTGTTCCGTTCCCTTCAGAAAACGGTCAAAGTTACAACTCCTGAGCATTTTCTTTGAAGAAGTTTGGAATATTTTGGTGCTTCTTTATTGTGTCAGGCAGAAAGCACTAAACCGTGTTCAAATACCAGCGTTCTCTTATTTCAGTGTATGCTGTTTTTTCACAAACGAGTGCTTTCAAAAATAAATCTTAGTGCACAATAACGTTCAGGAAATTTTAATTTCAGAGTGCTTGGCTGTAAATGAAAGCATATTTTAGTACCTCAACTGAAATAGCAACACAGAGTATGTAGTTTTACTAATCATATTTTTCTGAAGATGTGCTTCTTCAAATGGAGAATTGAAAATTGCAAGCAGAATTAAAATGCTGACTTTTAAAAGTAAACTTTCCACTGTGGGTTATGGGCTGCATGCCTCCATAAGTAGAGCAGAGTTTTATCATGTTTTATTAGTGTATTCTATATGAAGTTGCATAAAAGTGACATGTCTGCCACCAGTATGCCAGTGCTAAATGCTGTCATCATCACAATTGCTTTGTTTTCTGAAATCAGCATTTTTTCCATCTCTTTGTCAGGAACAGGGTTTTTGCCTTCGGCCCTTGGATAAAAATCAAACAAAATCATTCAGCACTGGAATTAAGACGGCGAAGGTGCAGAGAATGCTCCCATGGCATCTTCAGATAACTCTTTAGCCTTTGTTGTTTGCAGTAAATTATTTAGCAGTAGTTATCATTAGGCTGGCACATACAGTGGCTTTAAGATGCTTTTTCCTTTGTAACAGTATAAACCTAGAGGGATGTTGAGGGAATTAAGAAATAGTAAGACAAACTATGGTGTAATAAGAGATACTGCAGAATCTCTTCCTGACATCTTTATATTAAACAAGTACCTGTTTAATGCCTTGAGCACATATTATTCTGTATTATGTTAGGACGATCACCACTTAGATCATTGTACCGTATAGCTGGAGGTCCCTGTTCTAAAGAGGTAACAGTCTCAGTTTGAATTGCAAGTGTGACAAATGAAAGGCACGGAAAGGGAAAGTGGAGAATAGTGCAGACTGAAATCACACTGTGACACTGGCTGTTTGTCGCATGATTGTTTTCAAGAAGCTCATTTTTTTAATCAGCTATCCCCAGCTACTACTTAGCCATAATGGGTTAGCTGGGGGGGGCGGTTCTGGCTTCAAAGTAAAGGTGAATCTCGAGGATGGATTTGAAGTGGGAGAGAGTGCAGCTTGATTTGGTTCGGAGGCAATTTTCTCTCTTGGCCAGCAATGCTTTGGAAAGAGATCTGTGCTGGACGGTGGCATCAGTATTTGCACCTGTATTCCAACCTACTGTCCCAGCACGCAGCAATTATCCTTTTGCATGCCTTTGACACGTGAAACTGTGACAGCAAATTGGGGAAGGTACTTTGGATTTCCTGTGGTATGGACGTGATTGTCCCTGCGAAGGGCTATGTATTGACCGAGGCCGAGATAATAAAACCGCTTCACAAAGTTTTTCATTTGATGATCTCAGTTCTGTTCCAGATAGCTTCATCTCACAAGACTGTAGCTAGATGTGGCAATGTTGCCTTATTTAGTAGCAGCAACTTCCTGACTTTTCTGCCTTTGTTACTTCACTTTTTGTCTTCTCACTCTCTGTCCTCGCCACCATCGCCAGGCTTTGCACTCCTACTCAGATAGCAGTAGCTCAGAGCCCTCCTACATCTTAAACAGCTTTTTCTTGCCATAATGGGTTGGTGTTTCCTGTTTCTTATTTCAACCTTCCTTTCCCAGCAATGGCTGATCACACCTTTCGCTATAAAAGCGGTTCTCATCCCGGCTTAGTTCACACGTTCAGAAGCTATCTCAAACCGTCAATTTTAGCTGCCCAAGTCTGCAGCCCTCCTCCTGCTATAGATTAGTTTCACATTCTCAGCTTAGTATAGATTAGTTTCATATTTCTGACCCAGCAAGATGCTGCCTGTTCTTGGCTGCTGTCACACGCTGTTCTCTCTCCTGGGAGAAAAACGGATGACCACAAGAAGGCAAAGCAAGGCAGCATTGGAGATGTTGCTTTTTTTCCCTGCGCGGTGCAGTCTGACAGTTGCCCTGCGCTGTTTCCTGTCTCCGAGAGGGGCAGGCTTTGATTCAGTTAAGTGTCTTTGTCCTGACCCTTCTTTTAAATAACCTGGCAGAAGGTCCCCCATTTCTGCTTGCACTTGTCTCAGACATGTGGAGGCAATTACACTTCTGTCTTTTTTTCCTCCCAGAGACTGAAGTTTTTTCCTTCCAGGTTAATCCTGCAGTTGCTCTTCAGTTGGTCTATTTCTCCGAGTAAGTCTTAAAAGCCTTATGCCATCTCTGTTCATGCCAAGTAATTTCTCTTTTGTGAGAAACCCCACTGATTTCTGCATCACTTTCAAAATAACACATTCTTAGTGTGCACACGCACAGCATCTTTGCGCTCATTAATATTGACTACATCATGGACATATGCTTTACTGGAAAATTAAAGCTAGCACAGATACGGTTTGAATAAAGACATTCACTGAGAAGGTAGGGCAGAGACAGGGTGCCTCGCAGGAATTAGTGTATGAAAATGAATGTTATCATAATGAAGGTGGAAGCCATGCTCTAAAGTCCTTACATAAATGCCCTGAAGTCGTGGGAGCCAAGATAATCCACTTTCAAGAATTCAGAAAGACCTGATGACACGAACTGACTTCTCTAATGGCAAGGGTTGCCAATAAATCTTTCAAATCAGGGATGACCAATCAAAAGAAGAAAAAGCGATGTGGCCTGCTACTAACTTGTTAATTTGTTCTGGACAATATGCAGATTTTTTTGAGCAAGAAAGGAAATAAATAATTAAAGGCACAGTGGTTAATGGAGAACTGGAATAAAATGCAACCATGACTTTGCCAAAGGCTTTGTTTCAGGTATTTCCTAATACCTTCTTCTGATAATGGGCTTGACTTCTGATTTGAAAGGAAAACATTAGATCTTACCTGCATTTGGAGAAAGCATATGATGCAATATTAGGTGGGAAATTTTCATTAGCTGGAGAAGGGGGAGGTCTGTAGAAGATTGCACAATGACTGGCCAAGGTTGTGGAGGTGAGAAGATGCCTAGAACAAGTCAGGTGCTAGAGAAGGGGCGCGGTTCTCAAACATTGGTTGTGGCTTTGGTTTTCTTTGTTAAGTCCACTGATGGCTTGAGTGTGAGATTTGGGTGAAACCAATGGAATTTGATCATGAAAGTTGTAGGGCTTTTGCTGTCTATAACAGTGACAACATTAAAGACTGAGTAACAGAAACATGATTAAATTTGCAGGGCAGCTATAAGGTAACACTGTGGTTAATAGAAACTTCTATATCGTGTGGGTTCATCAGCTGGAAATGACAGAGGATAAAAGACTTGGGATTATTAAATCACATAATGACTGAGAATGAGCAATGTGATGAAGCCATGCCAAAGGAGTTATGGTGTGAAATATTCTAGTACAAATAGTACAGTTTGTGATGTGAAAGACACTAGAGCAACCTGGTCTTGAAATCAGTGTACCATTGTGATTGCTTGTGTTTAAGAAGGATGAACACAGACTGGAACTGGAAAACAACAGGGAGAGTTCACTTATCCAGAGGAGGCTGAAAAAAATTGGCTTGTTAAACCCAGCAAAACTAAGGTGAGAGATGGGATTTCATCGCTCTCTGTAAGTACATCAGGCAGGTAAACGGCAAGAGCAGCAGCTGAAGCTGGAGGGTAATGCAGGCACAGGAACAAATGGAGACAAACTGGCCACAAGTGAGTCGAAGCTGACGAGAAGGTGTTTAACTAGCAGAGTGGAGAAGTTGTGAGCCTGTCCGGCAGTGGACTAAATAGTGTCATTAGCTTTAAGACAGAGCTTAATCACTTTATATGGAAGGGGATTCCTGTCTTGATTGCCAGTGGCAAAAGAGAGGTAGAGTTGTAGAGCCCACGCTGTTCTTTATCTACATTTTCAAACAGAAACATCTAGTGCTACAGTGTGAATTCTGTAAGTAGACAAACAAAAACAGTCTGAAGTTTTTGGGGGTTTGGTTTCTCCAGGAAGTACTGGCATCTGCTTGGATTTAGTGAGGTATCTGTAGAAGTCAGGCTTTCACAGCTACCTTGGTATTTGAACACGTTGAGGAGGTTAACACCAAGAAGAGCTGCTGCTGCAGCAAAATATTTAAACAATGTAAATCTACAGAAGGCAGATGTGAGGTTTCAGAGTTTAACCTCAGTGTATTAACGAAAATAAAAGTGTTCTTTCTACTCTGTTGTTTCTTTAGTAAATATCAGTAAATAAGTGCATTGCTAGGATCCATACAGACTTACTAAAATGGATATGTCAGATTCCCTGTGTTGTTCCTATCTGCTTGGGATACATGGTTGTGTAATTTTCAGAGGGACCGGTTGCAAGTAAGCATTGACATTTCTGAATGGCCGTGTTGCACATTTTCAGTATTTGTGGGTTTTTAAGTGCATGTAATGGATGAGGCTCACATGCTTTAGAAATATTCAGAAATATATTTCAAGCAGCTTTACAAAACACAAATTGTAAAATCTGGAAAGTATTAATCCCTCCAGCATAAAATAATATCTGTCTGATAAATCAAAATATTTTTCATCACCTTCCCATAAAAAAACCGACACACTTCTCTGCCCCAAAAAATCCCGACCCCTCCACCACCACCCCCAAAAAAAACCCCCAAAAAAACCCAGCTCCAAGAAATAGATTTTTTTCTTCCCAGAGTGGAAGAAATAAGGAAGTGATTACAGAGACTATAGGTAATAGACTTTACCATTCTTCAGAGTTTAAAAATTAACTGGACTGGTCCAGAATCTCAATCCACTGGCAGGCAGCTAGAAGAAAGGGGTACTGCCGTGTATATCCTCCTGGGCCGAATGTGGCGAGAGCAGAAGTTTATGCAATTTTCCACTGATGTGGTCAGGTTTGATCATTGCTGGAACAAAGGAGAGCAGTTTTTCTTCTCTCCTTTTGTTTCTACATTATTTCTGGTGATAAAAAGGAGATTTGAATAAGTTCGTTTAAATCAGCCAAAACATGTGGTCGGACTCGATCCCCCTAAACTTCCTTGAGTGTACATTTGTTCCAGATGATTTACATGGTCCCAGTTGAGGATCAACAGTGAGCGATGCCAAAAGAGTACTTGCTACACCGGTTGCTCTGTCAGTTGCTATCACTTTAAATTTTCGCAGTGAAGATACTCAACAAGTATATTACAATACAGCCCCAAACCAGTAACAGTTTGAAATAATGCTTTAAGAAGTGTTAGCACATTTTAGTTGCTATCCTTCTAGGTCGTTCTACACAACGTTACTTTGACAGGCGTTTGACAGAAAGTGCCTGCAGGTCATCTTTTGTTACAGGCTGTAGAATACATAAAAAAAAATTAGAAATGATGAAAAGGATGTATCTTATCCCGTGAGGGAATATGAATGAGTTTGCCTTCTTTTCCTTGGTACTGTTTCGCCCTCTGCATATTGAACAATACTTTTATTTTAGACTTCCTTCTACTCCTGCAGTGGCTGGTTGCACACATAGGGCTGTAGTATTGCACGGAATAAAGTTCTAAACCGCTTCACGTCCTGTTGTACCATTGATATAGCTGGTAAAAGGCTGGTAGATGGTACCATAATCCTCAGTTAGCAGAGCTGCGGATCACGGGAACAAAGAGTAGATTGCTTTGTAGTCTGTAATAAAATCTTTATTTACACATAGTATTTTTACAGTTCTTTTTATAAATGATTCAATGTTTTCCAGTTGTCAGCAGCTCCACTTAACCTGTCAGTTAACCTGCAACCTCTGTAATAAAGGTTTCTGAGCACAAGGCTTAACAAATGCAAATTTCCTTTGAGAATTCCCAAGAGAGGTCTCTTATAGGGGAAAATGGAAACAATGATAAAAGGTGCTTCTGAGGACAACTTGTGAAACTGCTAAATGCTATAGTAACTGTATGAGGGGTTTTATAATCAACTCTTACAGAAGAAAAATGGAGATGTTCTCATTAAAACATTTCTATTATGTAAGCTAATAGCTTGGGTGGTGTTCTAGAGGGATTTTATTTGCTTGTTTTGTTTTAGCAGAACTGAATGATTTTAACAGAAGACAGTGTTGAGAGTGAATCATCTTGCATGATAATGCTGGAAAGGGCTTTCTTGTGATTCTGAGCAGAACTGGCTCAAGTGCTTGAAAAATGGCATGAAGACTTTAATAAAAAATAAACGTTATTGCACGGATAGGGCAAAATGTCAAGGACATACGTACACTTAAGCAACATTAATGAGGATGAACTTTGCTCGTACGAAGGGTTTTTTGATAAAGTGAAAATTTGAAAAGTCATTGTGTTTAAACCATTTTCATTTAAAATAAAAAATGTTGGAAAGAGACTGAATTTCTTCAGCCTGGTGGTAAAAATACAGCTCTCTTCACCTTACAGGCATGTACTCCATTCTGTTCCTTGGTACTGTGGACCCATCCCAAATAAATACTTGAATGTAAACAAGAAAAACACGGAGAGGACCATAGTTACTCCCAAAATCCAAG
Source organism: Buceros rhinoceros silvestris (assembly GCF_000710305.1). Classification (NCBI taxonomy): domain Eukaryota; kingdom Metazoa; phylum Chordata; class Aves; order Bucerotiformes; family Bucerotidae; genus Buceros; species Buceros rhinoceros. Next base: position 40,906 of record NW_010433273.1, on the reverse strand, counting down.
TCTTACATTGCATTTTTAGAGCTTTATTCTCCCATCCTTTCCCATTTCACTTTCAGGACTGGCGTAAGGAAAACAAGTGGAGACTGGCAGGGATGTGGAAGGGTCTCAGGGCCCCTCCAGGACATCTACTTTTAGCTAAGGTGGCAGCACAACCAGTTGTGTTCTTGTGAGTCCCAGGGAGTAGCAGAGCAAAATCTCCTCTACACAACTACGTGAAAGGAGGTTGTAGCAAGGTGGGGTCAGTCTGTTCTCCCAAGTAACCAGTGACAGGATGAGAGGAAACGGCCTCAAGTTGTGCCGGGGAGATTTGGGTTGGATATTAGGAAAAATTTCTTTACAGAGAGTGTTATGAAGCACTGGAACAGGCTGCACAGGGAGGTGGTGGAGTCCCCATCCCTGAAAGTGTTTAAAAGACGTGTGGATGTGGTGGTGAGGGACATGGTTAGTGGTGACTTGGCAGTCCTGAGTTAACGGTTGGACTTGACCCTAAAGGTATCGTCCAACCAAAATGATTCTGTGAAAATAGTGTGATTGGCTTTTTGCTGGTGCTACATATTTAAAAGAGGAAGGGAGAAAAGAGACATAACAATGTGACATGAAGATGTCACATCTTACATTATTCTTTTTTTCTCTGTGTCATTGTCTTAAGGCTTTTTTTTTCCTAGAGTTTCCCATAGAGGCTTTTTTCTGTAGTGGACGGAAACTGTTATCATTTGACAACTGTTTGCTTCTGTGAAATTAGCAGACTAGTCCAGTGCCAGGTATCTTTTTCACAACACAGAAAGTGTTATTGTGGTTGGCAGTAATTAGTGTGCTCGTTGGCAGCCTCACAGGAGATATGAAAGATTGAATGGTCAGGGGGAAATGGTCACTCCTTGAGCTCTCTGTGGAGAGGCATGTTGGCAGAGCATTAAGTTCTGTGTCATAAAAGTGGATGAATAGTATCTCCTTTTCAGGCTTTTGTCGTTTATTTTAGCTATTTTAATTTTTAAAAATGAGTAGAAAATAAGAACCTTGAGATAGTATTAATAAAGTGTCATCCTGAAAGCCTGTCTTTAACTTAGAGTGTCAGGTGAATCCTTTTTTTTTTTTTGCCACTTCTCTATTTTCAGTGAGTGAAATTACTTGCGTTCTTACATACAAGTCCCTCTGTACCCATAAGGAAGAAGGGACAGATCTGTGGTGCATGTTTTGGGTGTCTGCTGTGTTGTGATGAGCATTGGAGTTTATTCTTATGCTTCTCCAAATCTCCAACAGAGCAAAAACTAGTTGTGATGGCGGTGGCTTGTCGTCTAGATCTGCGGTTTCAATTTGTGCATCACATCAATATGCAACAGCAAAATTAACATACAATGTCCTAGCATGAATAATTTAGGGAGGGCTGATTTCAAGATCTGCAGTTGATGTAGCCCATTATGTCCCATTTTATGACCTGCTTTCCTTTGCTTAAAAGTTTGCCAAGCATTCACTAGCTACGGGTTTGTTTTTTTTTTCTCCAGGATGCACAGATGGTATGTGCTTTGGACAAATCACAGCTATGTAGAAAAAAAATGATGCTGTTGTTTCAAGGAGCTTCATAAGGATGTTGTGTCACACCATATGTGTGACAGAATTGAGAAGATGAAAAAAAAAAAAAGGATGGTTGTAAAAGAAAGAAAGGATCATATGGTGGCCAAGAAATCTGCCTTGAGAACTAGTGCCTGTCTGGGCCTGTGCATGAGTCATCCCGCATGACTTTAACAGAACATCTTCACATGGCCGGGGAGGAATATTAAGATCTGGCTTTCAACAGCTGAATGACTAGAGTCAGCGTTAGTGAGAAAGCTAAGTTACCTCAAACAGGATGCTCAAAAATAGTGGACGTTTCTTTAGCTCATCCTTCCCGTCCCCAGTTCCCCCTCTGTAAGTTGTGTTGCAGTATTGCTTGTTCACCCTCCTGGCCTAAATCCATGAATGTCTGTCAAGCTTGGAGAAACACCGTGCTTGGATACTAGGGAAAAGTGAACATTGTTTAAGACTGTTTTAAATAGCATGCGGTCAGCAAGATGGGGATGTGGGGAAGGAGCACTTACCTCTTTTGTTCCCCCTCTTACTGTTTAAGGCAGTAGACAGAGCAAACAGGAAACCTCACATTTCCTACATGGAGATGTAGCATGCAGAGAGCAGAGTGGAGAGCAAGTTATCGGAAGTGTGTGCAGGTGCATTCTTGCAGGGAAGGGGTGGATTATCTTGCTTTACTGTGTAGTGTGGGCTGCCAAGTAAATGTTACGGACTTACTGAATGGCAGGACATAGAGAAAAACCGTGTGACTGCGTTGAAAATGATTTGCTACAAGAATGAGACATTGATTCACTCACCTTGGGGAGAGTGTGCATGGTATGTGGGAATTTGTTAACAGCATGGCAAAGCTTGTGCTTACACACGAGGACAATAGAAAGGGATTTGTGCATTTAATACCTATTGTCACTTTTCCTGATCTGAGTTCTGAATAGTTCCAATTATCTTTGCCTATTCATCTACAGAAATGTTTTCCTGCTTACTGAATGAGCACTGAGTCCTATTTCCCAAACTGCAGGGGAAGGACTGATCTGATGTGAGGCAGGTGGGATGGAGCAAGTGTCATGCTTTATACTGCGTACTCCCCATCAGGTCAGCATTGCCCATGCATGTAGTTAAACATCCAAACCCACCAGGTATCTATACTGAAACTTCTTGTATTCAGCCTCTGGAAGCACTTGAAGAAGTGTCTGAAAGCTGTGATGAATTTTTTGAATGCTTCAAAAGTGTGTTTTGTTCAGAGGGAGCAAGGGGATGACTCCTGAGACAGGTGGGATATATTTTCCTGCTGTTCCCAAAATATGAGAAAGGCAATGGGCGATACAAGGTAGGATGTGGGAGGACACATTTCTGTCCATGTGGACATAATGCCAGCATGATTCTAAATATTTTTTAAAATTTAAAAAAAAAATTCACTACAAGCCCTATATAACACCAGAGAAATTTATTAGCATCATGTTTGTCCAGAGTCAAATTCAGCGTTGCACATCTTGTGTACCTGTTAGATGTTTGTATCTGAAGTAGTTGTACTGATTGATAAAGAAGCACAGCAGTAAGTCACCGAAGGGAAGCAGGGAGAGGTTCCCTTCCTTTGTGAAAGCAAGGAGAGCGGCTCAGTAGCCACTCAGTGCTGGCATGGTGTCTTACCGAGACATTTGCATCTCTAAGGGAGGGAAGCAATGATTATTTTATTAGGAAAAAATAGTGAGACCATCTTCTATATAAGGAGAGATTAGAGTGCATTTTGGAATGAAACATTAGATCTGTCTGGACACCTGGGAAACTTCAAAGGAGAGATTAGCTATAAAAGCTTGTGTGCTCGGGGAAGATGGAGCCGCATGAGGGTCAGCTCTGACAGGTGCTTCCAAGGGTTTTCTTTTATTGGAAGCTCTCCGTGGGGAAACTCTCCCTTGCAGGGAAATTTTCTGACAAAACTCAGATGTAGGCACTGTCTAGCAGATACAACCTCAGGCATAAACTATGCACAGGGAGCGAAGCTGTGCAATGAGCAGAGAGCTGTGTAAAGGAGACGGTATAATTAAAGCATTGCTTTTCTTTGATTTCTTCACCTAGGTCTTTATGAAGTTGTGAAACTGTGCTGCTTATTTTGGATATTCCAAATAAAATGCTTTTATTTTTGTTCATCGTAAGTTGGCTTTAAGCTGTAGCAGCATTTTAGCTACGTGAGGCAGATGGGAAAGCTTGGCACCACGGGTGTCAGGAGAGGAAGGAGTGTTGCACAATGAGCCTGGCACGTGTTTGTGAAATATCTGGGTGCCTGCATGAAACCAAAGCCTTCAGGGAGCACGCTGTGCCTGCTGCTAGTCTAAACGTTATTCTACTCATCTTTTTCTTGTACTTTAGGAGCACAGTGTGGCCAAACCACTGAGCTTGGGGATATTCTGTGATTTATCTGGATTTGGTTCCAGCGAGTGTGACTTAAAGATGATTAAATGGACTGAGCTTTTGGCCTGATTCTATTATAGTTTCATTACAGAAGTTTGAATTGAATGTAGGAAAAGGCAAACTCTGCTTTTACCTGGGAGCCTTGTTATGTGGAAAGAGCCATAACCTACAATTCACAGTTTGTTAGAGAGGGTTTGCTAGGACCTTGAAGTGAAAAATACGTACACGGGTAGAATCCTATCGTGCTGTTTTCTGTTTGAATTCATTCAGCCTAGAAAGGCTGAGACAAGCTGCTGATTGTTTTCTGGTCTGCCTTGTCAAACTTCACTTTGCATGTGTGCAATGTCGTTCCGTTAAAAGCTTTTAAGATTTGCAAGCCTGGCTTGCTCTCCCAGATTTGCCAAAAACAATTGCCCTTTCCTAATTTTATTGGTATTAGCTAAAAATTGTGCTTTTGGTGCTTTGATTTGAGTATTATCTTGTGAAGCTGTAAGAATTAATGTAATAAAGTATGTTTTCTTCTTTACTTAAAGGGCATTTTTAGTTTTATTGGAAAAGGTGTTTGTGCTAATTGCCTGTCCAACCCTAGTATTTCATTTTTAGTTCTTCTGACAAAAATGCGGCACGTTTCCTCCCTAGGGCAAACCGTAGTATCACTGAAACCAACGCTTAGTTTAAAGGAGAACAGCAGATCTGTAAAATGAAAAATACCGCTTTACATACAGCATTAAGTGTATGCCGTGGACTGTCCTCAGTGTTTGCTTTTGGTGCCTGCGGTAGTAATGTACCGTATCCAAAGAGGGTGAACGACATTATTAGGTGACTGTGGATACGGGAAACCTACGATGGGAATTGCAAATATCTGTTGTCCTCGTTGCACCACGCCTCCCTAGGTGTGTAACAGATAGGTGTAAGACAGATGTTTCTGATTTTGAAACTGTCTTTTATGGCAGTAAGAGATACAAGGATGTGGGCTTCCACCATGCAGATATTCACTGCTCTGTGACATTAAGTTGGAGGAGGAGACAATAGCACTATTTTTTTGTTACAGCAGTATAAATGCTTGCCTAAACCGCTTCTATAAATCCATACATGCACAGCTATCAATCCTAGGCATTTAGGTCAAGTTAGTAGTGTTTCAATCAACTCCTATTGTGTTTTTATAATATTAATCTTTTACCAAGCTGTGCATAGTCTTTTTGCCTTTCTCCAAATTTCATTTTGAAGAAGGACAGTCAGCATTCGTTATTAGATAGATGCACTCCGCTAGTTGTGGAAGGGAAGACAGCTTTTTCTATTTGGTTTTTTTTTTTTTTTTTTACTGGGGAAGATTGGAAAAAGTATAAAATGTCAGTTTTTCGTAAGGAATGTGATGTGGTCTGGCAAATTTACACCTGCACTGTTACAGTGCTACATAAAAGGCAGGTTTATTGGAACCCTAAAATACCCACATTTTAAGCTGTATTTGATATGTACAGAAGAACTCACAAATGGCCATCCAGAAGAGGCCAGCGGGTGATCACACTCGTACCAAGGCTCCTTAGTTAAGCTGCGTGGAACTCAGCTGGCCTCAGGCACAACATACTCATCTTAAGGGAGGAGGGGGAAAGTCAGTGTACATTTTCATAACCCTGAAAGGAGTCAGAAATTTTTAGGTGTTTCATCCGACCTACTTATTAGTAGCATTACTCATGCTACTTATTTTGCACTATATAATCGTAGTTACCATTCCTCAAGGCAGCAAAGACAAACAGTGTGGAAAGCCTGTGTGGTAGCAAAGGCTGAAGTAATGAAAGACCCTAATTTTCCTACTTTCTAAAGGAAATCTCAGAAATTCATTTTTAAGTCTGTTTTCTTTTACAAAGAGTTAACCAGACGGAGCTTAATTTTTTTTCTTTTTTTTTTTTTTTAAGATTACTTCCCCTAACCTCTGGCAGGTTTTGAGTGCAGAGCATGGATTTTTAAGTGGATTTCACAGGAACATATTGACATATGCCTCAAGTCATGGCGAGAGTGAAAGTCACGACTCTAAAAATATGATCCTAAAAATCTACATGAGACTTTATTTTCATCGTTTCTGCTTGGAAGCATCAGAAGCTAAACGAATTGAGAACTACCCTAAGTCTGCAGTTATTTTTTTCTTCTGCATTTTGCCTAATGTTGCATACATGATGCAGTTAGTAGAATGTAGCTTCTTGTGAGGGACAGACCAAGATCTCCAGGATGTCATGCTTAAAATCTGGAATGAGATTATTTTTATTGCTGGCAAATGCAGCTAAAGGGCATGGAAGAATTTAGTTGTTCCTGATACAACTCTTAGCCAACCTTCCAAATTTCCATCTCCTCATTGAACCAGACTTCTTTTCTTCATGAAGTTCGTATAGTAACTTCTTTTAAACTTTCTCCAGCCTAGCATGTAATTAATGTCCGTGCTTGTAAACGTAAATGTCGGTTGAATCAGGGTTTTGCTAATAGGAGATGATGCTTTTCTCTTCTTTCATTTGCCTTGCCTGTAAACATATTTCTATCTCAGATGAAGGTAGAATTGCCCGTTGTTTTTTCTGGGCTATGAAATGTCTTTTAAAACATCACAAAGTTCAGACTTTTTTTTTTTTTTTTATGTCCCTTCAGTATTTGCAAGAGTATAATTATCTTTTCTGAGAAAGAACCGGGTGAAATAATTGCATTGTAATTTGGAAGTTGATTCCTCTTTACGGTCTGCTAATCCAGCTGAGAGGCAGCTCACGTTGCACTGAAGGCTTTAGTTTGTATCTCTCTCCAGCTTTTTTTTTAACAGTTCACCCTTGAATGCTTTAAATGTTGCCTCTGTTCTTTCATTAAGATTACACTTTTTTTCCCGTGTATTCTTTTCAGCTTTCTAGCGTTCTTTCTCACATTTCTAAGTAATTTTGAGAACCCAAATGCCTTGCACAGTATGTTGTGCTCTGTGTGCGGGTAGAGGACTTGCTATCACATTTCCATGAGCAAATCTGATGAAACCACTGGTGGTCCTCTGTGGCCCCAGGCTTTAGTCTGCATTGGCTCCTTTAAAGAGACTGAAACTATGATTTTTCAGAAGATGATTGAGACTGCAAGGTTTTATTTCTGGACTCTTAAGGACCAAACTCTAGCTGTACATCTGGAGACTACATCAGTGACTAAAATCAAAATCTTATCTCACTTTTTCTGTTCTGCTGTCTTCATCAAGGTAGAGAAATGTTATGTTTGGTAGTATAGGTCAGAGCTTATCTGTCTACGTAGGAAGAACATTTTTCAGTACATCAAAAATTTTGCAAGTTTGCAAGCAGGAATAACTGTTTTTTGCAGAAAATGTGGGAGGTGGGGGTATGTGTGTGGTTAGTTTTCTTTATTTTTTTTTTTCCTCCGGCTACTGAATTCTGCAGTACTGACCTAGGGCTGTGTGTCTCTTCCTTATCGTCTGTTTAGAGTTTGCCAAATACTGGGAACAAGGTAGCAGCTGAAATTAGAAATGACCTTTGTCAGGAAAGTTTTCTTCTGTGAGAAATAAGTTGTTGGAGATGCTTCCTCTCCCATATCTGTGTTCCCTACAAATTTTAGATTTAACACTGTCCTAAGTTTTCATTTCTGTAGTTTTATTATTAGTAAGTGTCTGTTCACAGTCGTGAGATGATTTGCCTTTGTGAGTTCATCAACTTGTATTGTTGCTTTGCTGTTTTGATGACTGTTGGAGCTAGTGTTTCAGGCCGAGGAGGGTGTGAACCAGTGAGTAATCCCCGCTCACTGTCTGAATTATGTATGTAGCTATTGGCTGCCATCTCCTATTTAACAGCGTACTCCCGGATAATGATTCTTCTGATTATAGACTTTTTTGGTATATAAAAATGCACTTCTCTCACTAGATTGTAATTAAGCCAGGAAGCGAGTGTGTCGAGTTACTTATGCTGCTCAGATATGTAATGATTTACTATTTGCACTTGTAAACTTGTCTAAGGCCTTCTCATCGAAAGCTATTCAAGGACACTAAGTTTATGACAATCTGTTAATCTCTTGCCATCCTCTGCGCTTCAGATAGGTCCATTAATGCCTTCCATTATATTCTTACGATGTGGCAGTATGTATCTGTTCTGTCTTCTGCTGGAGTTCGTTTTACTGAGCATGGGTGAGCTAAGTAGCTGCCTGTTACTAGTTAACACAACTGAACATCAGCTTTATTGAAAGTTCAGCGCTTAATTAATGTCAGCAACAGATTCTGATTTCATTTTACATTACCGAAGAGGTACCAGGTTGAGGCTATCCGTTAGATAGTAAAATTCTTCCCTTTCTCATGAAAGGTGCAGTGAATTCCTGAATGTGATATATCTCTCTATTAATAGAAATGTCCTACTAACGCAGCAAGACGAGTCCTTTATGCAGAGAGGGGTGGGACAGGAGTGGCTGATATTCAGGTAGCTCTGGTTTGGACTGCACATCCATATGCACGTGCATGTACAGCTGTCTGTATTTATGCTGTTTAGGCACCAGTGAGGTTGATTTTATGTGATAATGGTAGTGATAATACAGAGAGTTACGAAGCAGCAGTACTCTCAGGACCCCTTGCCCTCCAATTTTTTAAATGGGTTTTTCAGTTCATCTCTTCTGCTGCCTCCGCACCCTTTATCCTTAATAAACAAGGGTCATGATTGCAATTCTGTCCTGTCAGACCACTGGGGGTGAGCATTGCTTGACATCATAAGCCTTAATGTGGCAATGACCAAACACCCACAAATCAGTAAAAATCTTAAGTGCAGCTGAATTTTTGATCTAAAGACAAATGTCTCGGCCTTGATTTGCAACACTCAGGCTACTTTCCATCTTTTTGTCTGCAGTGTGCCATCTCCCATCCTGCCTATAAAAATGGAAGTGCATTTCTGCTGTTCTTCAGCTAAACTTTTTTTACCTTTGATCATCATGTAAATTTCTGGCCAATTCAGGCAGAGCTTTTCAAACCACAATCCACTGAGCGGGCTTTTTCAGTTGTGCTTCATCACAAAGCCTTGCAATCTAGCTCTTTGTTCTGGTGTTCAACTTGCAGGCCGTGCTCCCTGCAATAGTTACTTGTTCCCCTATAATTATTCACAGCCCTCCTCTGGCTCTTTGTGAGGGAATTTGTCCGAGTGTGCATTGTACCACATCTATTGCAGGTGATGCTGCAGTGGCTGCATTAAAATTGGTGAGGGGCCGTATGAGCATCTTGAAGTGTTTCTTTTTGACCTTGTGAGATCATAGGCAAGAGCATGGATGTCACTGCTGTGTCTTGCAGGGTCATTTGGCCATATACAAGGTGTATTATTGTCTTCATGATTTGATTCATTATTAGATCTAGGAAATATAAGATGATTGGGGTCTATTTCACAAAGATTTTAAGCCACACAGCAAGGTTTATTTCTGTTAACGCTTTCTTGTTTCTGATTTCTGAGTGTGCTTACGGAGCAGCTGCCCAGAGTGGGCTCATTCGCTGTTTTTCAGTCAAACGCTCAAATGTTGGTCTCAAATGTTATCCTCCTTTGCTCTTTGCAGACCTCTGTTTGTTACCATATCACCTCTTCCCACCAGAGGAAAGCATGGTCAAGGCAGTCTGTTCTCTGCCTGTTATGTTGTTGCAGAGGTACAAAACCTGGCCTCACTGCCACGAGCAGCTACCTAGTTCAGTGATGTGCTGGTGCCCCATGTGGGATAGAGTTAATGCTACCTCTGCTGGGATGCAAGCGCTCCAGGTGAGGTTAAGGCTTGTAAGCCTCAAAAATTTCTAGTTTTTAAACCCAAGTAATATATATCAGGTGGTCTGATACATTTTGGGTTTGTTTTGTGTTGCAAGTAACAGGGTGTATGTTTTGGGCTTTTATTAAAAGCTAAGCAGTACAGTAACTGCAGCAAGAACAAGCTCTTGCTGCACTGGGACTAGACTGGTACCTGCTAATGTGTTAGCTGGATTTAGAAGAATAAAATTACAGGGGGTTTTCACTTCCACAGCGTATGACTGAGTTGCAAATTGTTGTAGAACATAGATCTCAGAAGGTCTTGTTTTCACTCTTACAGGTTCTAGCATTGCTGATAGGCTTGGCCATCCTTTGGCCTTAGCCACAACATATCAAACCCCCTTTACTCTCTCTGATCCTTTAGTAGTTGTTCCTATAGGGGAATTATTTTACTTTGATTTTGCCAATTAAAGTATTTCCATGTGACAAGTTGTAGGAAAACCGTTCAGGCTAGTTTTGTTAACACTTACGGCCCACCTAATAGCGTTTGCTCTATATAAAGTCCTATGATGATGCTTGTGGTGTGTCCTCATCCCACACTGGAGAACTTGCTACACTGCTGTTTTTCAACATGAAGCGTGTCTTTTGCTACTATTTATTTTTAAATGTTGTATAGTTCAGGGCATTTTTAGCTCACTATGAAATAGTTGTTCTGCATCTAAGCTCGGGACTTTCACGAGTCCTGACTTTTATTTAATTGCTGACTTTTTTCAGCCTCTTAAAGCCCTTTCTTCCCTGAAATACACTGAAGATTGATTCATATGAGTTTTCAATTCAGCCCCTGTAATCTGGTAGATAATCAGTATTACAGGAGTGCTAGTCCTATAGATGATTATTTTTACTGATACAAGCATTGTAATCTCTTTCAACTTGAAGTTAACACAGGGTTTGTTTTTTTTTTTCTCTCTATGCTTCATCGGTATCTCTGATTGGTTTGACTTTGTATGATTATATACACTGATCCTGACAAGTGAGAGTGGGCATACTGGGTTCCTGACAAATATTTTTGAAATAAATTGTTAGATTAGATTGTTATTTTCAAAATATCCGAAGTATTGAATCATATTGTTTCTCCTCAGGTTTTGGCTGAGTTAGTTTACCTTCCAAACTAATTTTACCTCTCTTCCTTCTTAGTAGTTCAATAAAATAATTTGACCACTTCTGTAGCGAGAGAAACAGCTGCTTATTACTTTCCAAAGTGGAGATAATACAAGCAATCGTTAGACAATTTTGAAAGAACTGGAATTGCTTTTGGCCAAGGCTCTTATGCACATTCAAAACCCATGTTCTTAGAAAACCGAATGTGCATTACAAGGGTTTAGCACCTGACATTTTCATTCTCTGTGTTAGGTCCTTTGAAACCTCCCGGTGCAACTTCTACGGTTTACATGCGAGCTCTATTGAATGTGAGCTCTGAATTGCTCGCATCACTGGACTTCTCCCCCTTCCTAAAGCGCAGGGACTACTTGTTTCTCTTAGTTTGCAAATCGATGTAGAAAACTTATCTTTTTGATTTAGACTTTACTAGATGTTGAGTTTTATGTCAGTGGTATAAGCTCCAGTGGTGTTTTATCTGCTGATTAGTCTTATAATGTAAAGTGCCTGGTGATGCATTGCATAGAAGATACTATAAAAACAGTTTATGGTCTAATAGCAAGGAGAAATGTGGGGAGCGCAGATTCACTTTATTAGATGTGCAGGAGTCCCCAGGTAATCGTTTGTCAACAGTAGTTAAAGATTAGTTTATCTTTGATCATTGAACCTTTAATAAACATGTTTTTAGCCAAAGTAAAATGGTTATATTGAAAATAAAGTAAAGGGAATTTACATGTTTGTGTCAGTTTTATCTATTGAGAGAAAAAAATTGAATGTGTATACACGTATCTAATTTTCGCACTAAATATCTTTTCCAATAACGGTGTTGAGGACAGTTAAAAAATAGTCTTTCTCAATGCTGCATGAACAAAGTCCTTTCCTGAGACAAAAGCAGATGTTAAACATGTTTGCTTACTTCCCTCTGTATTACGTATATTATATTTAACAGTAATCAAGGACTATCATTCTATATAGAGAGATCCAGTTAACTGCAGACATAATGATTTCTTCAAGGTATTTCTCAAGTGCGGTCTATCATACTGTGGCCTGTCTGGTAGTGGTCAGCTTGTTTTCAAGCCTTATTTGGTTGTGGCCTTGGACAGTAAGAATCTTGACCAAGTCAGGGTCAAAGAGCAACTTTGGCACTTGGCTCTTCACAAATATTAGACAAGGAATTTCTGTCAGCCCTGGTAGGTGACATTGGTATTATCATCTTAGTTCTACCAACGGGGAACACAAGGCTATGGTTCAACCCGTCTGAGCATCTGAACCCACGTGTGCTTCATTTTTTCAGTTTGGGGTCTTTTTTTGTCAGACTTCAAATGTACTACCAGAATTCCTGAATCTTGGAATAAAGCTTGTTCTGAAACCTTTTAAACGTTAGCAGCAATTTTACAATGACTGTCTGTGTGACCGCACTGCAACAGCTTGGGTTGAGGCTAGAGCTACGTGCAGGAGAGACATATTTTTCACATGTGGGTTAGCTTCTGCTGGAGATAATTAATGTCTTATGTTAGCTTCAGTGTAGGTTTTGTGTGATTTTTTTTTTTTTTTCAGAAAACATTAATGGCACATAATTGTTAGCTGCAGATAAAAGGATTGTCTTGGGATGGTTTTGTCTGCTTGTGTTTTAGGGACAGTTTTGCTTATCCACTATTGCTGAAGTCAATGAAATTAAAGGAAATTGGCTTTCAGCAAGAGAAATGTGTGCATTAACTGTGTTTTTCAAAACAGAAAGAGATGTGCTTTGTGTATAATTAGATAACCAGCACTTGTGGCTGTGATATCTGATCTTTATATCAAAGATGTAATACGAGACTGCAAAATAAATAGGAATTTGAGAGTAAAGATTAATGTGGAGAACAGCAACCTCCTGTCTTTTCTCATACACGTGTTGAACTCTGAATGTAACCGTGGAAGTGTAACTGTGACAAGCTGTAGAGTATTCTGATATCACAAACCATCCTCAAATTCATCTGCAGTTCGTGTCTTCTTACTGATTTCAGTAAAACAGTTCCCAAAGCTGAACTTTTTCAGATGACGCACGTACCATTGTTTCAACAGTGAGATGCGAAGCGGTGCACAGGCAGTCGTGTCATCCGCAGAGACAAGGGAGGCTCACTGGTACTTGGAGAAGCTAAAGAGAGTTCCATCTACTCCTCCACAGGGAACAAAGTGCCAAACAGTTGCTGATTCCAGTTGAATTTTGGCATCCTTTGAAAACCTCTAACTGGTGGTGGCATACTTTCAGAAATAAATGTGTACATTTTTTCCTACTCAGATGCCATGCCTCCGACAAGTGGTTTTCCATCAGCTGAGATGTGGTATTTCTTTCCTTGTTGTAGCTGTTATTACTAATTTACCCTCAAAGTAGTTCTACTTCTAATTAGCTTAATGGAAAGACATCAAACCAACATTTTTTCCGTGCAGTTCTAGATACCTAAAGGAGGGTGGAAAGCAGCGTGGGGGCAACAATGCTGCGTCACTGTCCCAGAAGTGCCTTCTCAGGATGACTTCTGCTGAGGGCTTTTAATGACGTGGCAAGTATTTCATAGGACTCATTTATATTGTAGATGTCCAGTTAATGAAAAATAAAAATGTGCCTATTAATAATTAGAAGGAGAAGACTTGCTGCGATCTACCCGGATCTACAGGAGAATCGTTGAGAAATGTTGAGAATTTTGAGAAGAAATATAATAATGTGAAAAAAGCCACGGTATCATGTAAGTAAGCTTTGGTGAGGTTAAAGAAAGAAAAACATGTTAGTCCTCTTGCTGTGTATGTTCCATTATGTAAAATACAGAAATTTCATATGCATCCATCATTATTCATGTTAAAATATGTAAGTTTCAAATTTTGTTTTTAAGTGACTTTGTTGCAAATTCTAAGAATTTCAGTGCAATAAGAACAGGGCTTTTTCCTGTTTCCAAAGGGAAGATGAGTAATATATGTTATTAATGAAACTGAAAAACAATTTTGTGAGTGTTCAAATTGATCAGCTACCATTTCCTTAAAATAACAATCTCTGACAGAAATTCAGTGGAAGCCCTGCTGAGTGGCATTGTTATAATAATTGAATATCAGAGATAATGAAATATTCAAAAGGTTCCCTTCCTCGTTTTCTCTCTCGCCCATCTGATAGCGAGATCAGCAGTTAATGAATCTTGAGGTAGCACAATTGTTCTGTTACCCTCTCAATATATATGGACTTCCACTAGAAAGGAAATTTTTAAAGCTACAATTTAATATCTTTTCATTGTCTAAGAGCTGTCTCTTGCTAAAAAATCTTATTTCTATGTATTGAAAGGCTTAGAAATGAAATATGCTAATAAAAGAATATCGGATTCGTTATCCAGAGGATAATTTAATGGGGGGGGGGGGGGATGAAAAAAGTATTGTTTAT
>NW_010433273.1:10078-26589 GCF_000710305.1 Buceros rhinoceros silvestris | reverse complement strand
GATTAGAAAATGTATGATTCATATTAAAGTGTAGTTTTCAGTTGAATCCATGACATTTTTCTGTTCTATTTTTGGAGTAAAAACATAGATCATCATTACTATTAAACGGGTGCTTGCAAGACAAAAGAGGAGGAAGTTTTGTAATGAATCCTAAGGGCCAAATCAGCAAGCCAGGCTATGGGATTTTAAGGGTACATTTATGCAGTTGCTTATTATTCAGTTTACAGTAGTACCTGAGCTTCTTACCAGAACTGCCAGACACTGCATAGACACCCTTTACAGCAGAAATCCTGTTCCGGAGGTCTCAAAAAGAGGTAAGATGGGGGGGGGAAATATAGGATGAGTAGAGAGCACTTTTCTGTGTTGTTGTCCTACTGCATTAGTGACAGCTTAGCAGCAACACTTCACTCAGAGAGGGATATGGGAGCTGCAGTGGGGTTTCCTGCCTCCCAGGGCCAGGGCGTGTGGGTCGGTCTGTCTGTCTGTCCTGTAGGAAAGGGCAGTGCTACGTAACTTAAGTTCCTTGTGGGATTAGTCCGATATTCCTCATCGCCCTATTTACAAGACAAGGGGAAGCAATTGGCTTTTTGGGTTTTTTTCAATATTGATGTCCAGGTTGTCTTTGCACATTATCATCAACTCATGCACCACCTAATTCTCGCACATTGGGTCTCTCCAGGCAGATTGATAACATAAGCTTGTTTTAATCGTCACTGTGTTAAAAAAAGCATCTCTGATATTTACAGCCGTTGTTACATACATGTCCTGATGAGGCTTTTCTCCTGTCATTCACAAGATTGATTTGTGCCCTGATTTCTGTGGCAGCAGAACTCCTGAAGCTACTTTAGAGAAGCCGCCGAGCTGAGTTGCGCTAGTTGTGTCATCATCTTCATTACTGAGAAGAGAAGCGTTTTTCATTTGGAAGTGTTTGCTCTTTCTCCTTTAGTGATAGAAAGTACTTCTCACGTGCTGTTCCCCTCCTAACACTTTGTCATGTCGAGAGTCAAGTGGAGGAACAAAAGTGCAAATTGCTCTCAGTGAAGCAGAGCAGAAAACCATCCCCTTTTCTTCCAGTCAGGTTTACTGAAGTAGTTGTGCCCTTTCAGCTGTTTAGTCTTGCCTTACTGCAAGCGGCAGCATGGTTGTCTCTATGCTATTAAGAACCGTGGGCCTGCAGTAAGCACTGTCCACTACTAACGGCTCAGGAAAGCAGCGCAAGGAACCCGTGTTCAGACCTTGCTGAAGGCTGTAGGATTACATTTATCGGCGAGAAATCTGAGCACCAAGGGGAACAGTGAGTTAGGTGGACCCTCAGGTCCTGAAGCCTTGCTGCACCTACCCAGGCTTCCCTAAGTCAGCTACATGACTGTAACTGTGGAAGATCAAGTGACATAAAGCTATGCATGGGCAACAGATGTAGCCTAGAATGTGCATCTCTTCAGGATCACAGAGATAATGTAGTGCTATGAGAATTTTAGGCATGGTAGTGAAACTTTGACTTAAAAATATCATTGTAATTATGTCCTTTGCAATAAAAACTTGTATGAAGTTACGAATTTGTTCAATAGAGATACGTGACAAAATTTAAAAATCTTTCTGAGCATTTGTGCAAATTGAAAATAGCTCCAACTTCTAGAGAACAGAAACCATGTTAATAGAAGATTTATTATGTTAGATTTAGATTTATTATTCTATGTTTAGAAGTTAAACATTTTGCCTCTCTTCTCTTTGGGAAAGTTCATAGATGGGTTTTGATGCGGGTGTCTGAAGTTGGACACCTGTAGGAACAGCCTTGTTTTCAGAGGGGCTGAGCACCTACATTTCCACTGAATATTAAAGGACTGTCAGAAGCCCCCATGAGAGGCACTAAGATTTTTAAGAAGCTCTTACTGAAGCGTGCTTGTTAAAAAGGTTGTAAGACAGCTAATGCAGTGCTTGTGTTATGAATGGCTTGATCTCTTGGGTGAGCGGCTGGATTTCTCTATTCAGTGACTACATAAGCATCTAGCAGTGCCTTGGGTGTATACAGTTCTCAGACCTGCGTAAATCCCATCAGTCTTCGAACGCTACACTTCCAAAATGAATCTTGGCTAATTCTTGCCTTGTAGACCCCAAACCGATGAAGATTCATGACATGGCAAATGCCCCTTGTTATTGCTAAGCTTGTTTTTAACGATTCTGATTTATCTAAATATTTTCTCTATGTCTGTATGTTTACAGTAAAAGGGTCCAAAGTTCCAGCTAGCAGCAAGAAACCTGAAATTGTCATGACAGGCAGTAACTTATTTTTAAGCAATAACCACTTGGATAAGCTAATGTTTTAAGGTACAGTAAAAGAATGTGGGTAAGAGACCCCATGGAAAATCAAGTGTTTTGATAGAGGTCTCTAATCCAGCTGTGTGAACAAATAATGTATCTTCCGCTTGGCAAAGCTGGCACTTGAAAAACGTACTGGAGAATGGGGATTTATAGCTAGATGACAATTTAATGACTTTCTATAGTTTCAGGAGTTTTTCCACTATTCCTGATTATTATCAGAAGGACCATAGTAAACAGAAATTGTTTGCCCAGTAATTGCTAGCACATATTTTATAAACTTCTTCAATAACTTTCTCACTTTCTAAACCCAGCATCACTTAACACCAAACATCTAAATCTTAGAATAAACTGTCAAGACGTGTTGTTTCTCACAGCTAGTACAAAAATGAACAATGTAAGTAGGAAGACATTCTTCAACTAACACATTGAGCTGAACAACTGATGTGCATCGTGCTGCTTGCCTATTTCAGAATATTTTAAACATGGGTTTTAAGTGAGGTAAACTAGTGGAGAGAAGATGAGAAATGGTGAAAAAGGCTCTATACAGTAGGAATTTGTAGAAGGAGACTTTTAATGCAGTCATTGTAGTTTCAGAGTCTCTTGTATGTTTGATATGGATTTTGAGAAAGAATAGATCAGGCAAAAATACTAGTTGTATTCTTTTCAAGACTGTTGCCTTCCTGCCATAATCCATGTCTTCAGGTATCATTGTGTATAGTCAGCACCTAGGGATGAGGGGCCCAACTCAAAAAGCAATGCATTTGTCAAGGTGCCTAAAAGTTGACACATCATTGTATTGACTATAGCAGTTTTCTACCAGTTTCTTTGCGCATGATCGATAGCACTTTGCCTAGCATTTGCCAGATGCCAGTGACCCCTTCATCCAAACACAGTAAGCTCTTTGCTCTTGTTTGTGTGGATTGTGATAATATCAGCCAGACTGCAGCCAGATGTTATGACACTGTTCATTTGGGTGCGTGGTTAAAGGCCTATACGTGTATCTCATATGGGATTAAACGTCAGGCTGGGTTGTCTGTTATACATCCGTAACTTGGCATAAGCTTTGCCCACTGCAGGGCTTGGAAGGTTTTAGTACGTGCTCCATAACAGTGAGAAACCGAATCATCTGGTCCTTTTAGGAGTCATGAATTACAGACGATCCTTCAGAGGACAGGACAAGGACAAGAGCCCAGCAGCTGTTGTGGCAGGCTGGTCTCTGGCCCTAGCTCAGGGGACACCAAGCTGCTACTGCTCTCTTTTACCTCTGGCATCTGGCTCTTGGTTGTCTGTCTGCCCTGAGCCCTGTTCCCTTAGTTTCTCCTTTCCTCTTGAGCTGTTAGTATACAAGAAACTTTATTTCCCTGTGCCGTATCTGCTGTCTTTGTCAGAAGAAAAATGTGAGATAGATACCTTCTTTGCTTTGAGGAAAGACAGCTCTTTCTTGGAAAAATTCTTCATGGGGCCTACAACTACAGACAGCCAATTCCAATCTCCGGTTTTCCCTCAACGTCATCAAGAACAGACGAAAGACTGATGATTGCTCAGTGAGACTCCAGGTGAGTTTCAAGCCCTTTTGCTTGTCTCCTTTCACCTGATCACCTCTTGTCTGGGATCTTGAGTATCAGTTAGAATAACAACTCACCCTGTGACATCTGTATTTCTTTTCTGATCAGTCAAATGTCCCAGTTAGTAAAATCATCACAGCCCACAGTCATGTACGTACTGAAATGTGTCCCTGACTTAAAGTGTAGTAACAGTTCTCATCTCCATCTGGTAATTCCAAGATCAAGGCTGCTTCTTTTTAAGTCTCATCGATTGCAAAATTTAAATTCATAGTTAAAAACTGGAATGAAAATAAAAGAAAATATAGTTATTTTTAAAGTTTCCAGCAATAGTGGAAGTGTAGTTAGCGATGCTCTGATCAAAAGCCAAATTTAAAAATTAATGTAAGTAAGAGGCAGTGAAAATTGAGGGCAATTCTCATGTTTATCCTACGTAGCTACAGCAATTACTGTGGCGCCTTCAAAACTGGCAGAGAAGGCCCATACCACTTTCAGCTAAATAAAAGAAACCACAACAATGAGTAGCTACTGATGCAGAGCACTCATGGAAAAATTACATTTTGAAATGTGTAACAAAAGCTTCATAGACTAGAGGTTTTATTTAACAGTGAAAGTTATTGCTTATTCTTTAGAAATCCCCTCCAAGTGCGACAAAGTAATATTGGCCCATGACTTTGAAAGGTACGCTGTGTGTCAGCTTCAAACCCACCTCTCTAAAAATTATCATAAATGCGCATTTCTTCCGTGAACTTCTGCACATTTAGTTCAGTGACCCTCAGCCTGAGAGTTTAGAGCAGGAATTATATGTGAACCTGTCTCTCCACAATGAAGGATTACCTGACACTGAGCCTTTCTGGGACTGACTACGTGGACGCTTGCGTTAAATGACTATCTGATGGCGTTCAGAAGGATCACTGCTGACGTGGATGGAAATTATTGTTGAGTTTCTGAAGAAATAAGGAAAAGACAGGAGAAATTGCTTGCTGGGTAAATAACAATTGGAACTAGAGATTTAGACCATGTTTTAATGCCTATAAATAATACATCTATGCGGTACTGCATCAAATAGAAGCACAGATTTTTCTATGATCAAATTACCTGAAGCATGTGATATGGAGCTTATGATAGCTTAAATTATTAGGAATGAGAGTGAAAACACAGGTATTTCCTGATATGGCTTAATCCCTTCTGTGGGACTGTTGATCCATCAAAGCAGTTTTTGACTAGTGTGATCTTGCAGACTAAACTTATTTCAGTCAATCTTTCCATTATGGAATTGGGGATTTTCTTAACTTGGTGCTGCGTATCAAAAGCGGGACTTCCTGTATTGTTTACCCCACAGCTGTCAGGGATCTGTCTATCCAAACACATTGTCAGATGGGTGCTGTTGCAAGGTTGCGTTATCTTAGGACGAGCTCTATACGTTATATTTAGTTGAAGGTGGCACCCCCACATTTGGTAGAATTGTGCCATATGGCTGAAAAAATCATTAGATGGTGCAAAAGTGGGCTCCTAGTGCTATAAAAAGGGAGGTACCAAGGTTTCTAGGATGTTGGAGT
Source organism: Buceros rhinoceros silvestris (assembly GCF_000710305.1). Lineage (NCBI taxonomy): Eukaryota > Metazoa > Chordata > Aves > Bucerotiformes > Bucerotidae > Buceros > Buceros rhinoceros. Next base: position 21,149 of record NW_010433273.1, on the reverse strand, counting down.
GGGAAAAGACTAAGACAAATAGACGAGTAGCATTACTACTGTGGAGAGCATTGGTGAGAGTGGCGGAATTATCCATTTCTGCTGTCCATAAGCACAAAAAGCTGCTGCCAGTTCAAACCCAAATAAATAGAACTGATTTTTTTTAATTAATTGAAATAATGTGAGGGGATTTTATGCTTCATCAATACTTATTTGGCTTTGCTCCTGTAATTCTGTGGATTGCAAGACTGCTAAGAAAAAATACTCCTTCCAATCCCTCATTAATGGCATTATTTTGTTTTGTATCCTTAAATTGTCCCAGTTGAGTGTCAACATTTGGTCAGTAGCAGAAGTGCTTTAAGTCTCTTTTCACTTGTCTGACAAAGTAGCCAAGAAGTTCCCCAAAAGCTGGGGGAAATCCAGTGAGTATACTATGAAAGGGAATACGCTGAAGGTAAATCACTGACAATCCTACTGGGAGGATTCAGGATTGAACACTGGGTGCATAAAAACACGTAGTTCCAGAAGGACTGCTGGTGCCTGATGAAAGCGTAGGATAAGTTTTGCAAGCCAGTGAGTAACCTGCAGGTTTTTAAGCGCTACGTTGATGTCCGCAGCTTAGGCAGAGGAATCTTCATCGCTTCTAAAATGTGGAATTGGCTGCTAGGTTGCAGGAAAGGGAAATAAAATTTGTTGCCCTTGTTAATGTTGTTATTAAATATCTTCGGCTTTTTGCCTATCTGTTCGTCAACTACTCTAAATGGAACTTAGGGTTATATAGTCATAGTCAAATACCCTTTCTCCAGTGCATCCATTGAATGCTCAGCTTTTGCTTCTTGGTGAGCTGTATGTCACGTTCTTTCATCTCTGTGTGACAGCACTAAAGTAGCATGAATATTTATCAGCTTGATAGAAAGTATATTAAAAGTCATCATCATTATATTAACTAACTTTTAAAAAAAATTAACCAGTACTTAGTCTCTTGATTAATTTTATGTGAAGTTAAATTCTTGTACCTTTTAAAATGCTCTCCTTAGTCTACTCGTGCTTACTGAAATTGTCTGTTGTTCCGCATCATGCTTTGGCCAAGGAATCTTCCAAGAGTCCTACAAGACAGCATCCAATTATTCTTTTAGATTACTGTAATAATGTGCAAACTGTGTATTTTAATTTTGATTGGCAAATATCAAATCAGTATTACTGAGGACATTGTATGTGCATATATAGATATACATCTCATTATATCCAGCTTGATGCATGCAGGGGTAAACCACCAGACTGAGCAGTTTAAGGTGCCAGCTTGGGTATAAAAAAGTAGAGGCTGATCTTGGCAGTGAGAGTCCCGACACCCAGGGCAGCCAGGCCCCCTGGGGAGCAGGCACAGCACTGAGGGGGCACAGATGGGAGGGCTCAATGCGCCCTGACTCTGCAGATCTCTTCAGAATCTCATTTGACATCAACTCTTTTTCTTTACAGAATTCTCAAACGAAACCTAAATAGTTTTGATTTTTTTTCGCCTTCAGGGCACATTTAGTGTATATACCATCTCTAAGATCATATTAAGAGCCACTGTTTCTAGATAAACATAAGGATACAAGACACAAATGCTGACGTGACTTAGAAGTTGTCCAGGATGGCGTGTGTTGAGTAGGATGGAAAAAACCTGTTCATTTCTAAAAATAGCTCTACCTGTTTTTTCTTTTCTTTTCTTCCCCTTTTTTTTTTTTTCAACAGAGAGGAGCATCGTTCTGAACAAGGCACAAGCCATTTTATTCTTTATCTGGTAATTCTTGTGTATGGTTTTCATGATTAATGCTAACCTGCTGTCTGAGCTGGGTGAGATAGCATCACCTTTGGATCTTGAGTTCCACTGAATGCTTGAGTTCGGCTTTCTGCTATGTGGGAAAGAAAGAAGGACTGTTTGAAAACAGCTCGGATGTTTTTCACAATATGGAAATAATTGCAAGTGGCTAATCTAATTGGCAATCCAATATTTGCTGCTAAAATGTAAAAAAAACAAAGTAAGATTCAGAGTAAGACACGCAGCCTGGTCCTTATCGTACTGTGGTTATTGGTTTATGGGTTTATTTAGAATTTAGCTGGTGTGTTTGTTTAAGAGAGAGTTTCATATCGCCGTGTGAGGCTGTAGACCAGGTTTGCATTATGCTGTGCTGTTTATATTCAGGACTTTACAAAACTTTTCATGGCCTTTAACCTAGATGACAGTGCCAAGGATTCATTACATGGCTGCCTAAGCACTTTCTTTTTATATCAAAATGATTTATAGGATCTGTACTTTTCCCATTTCCTCTTTGGAGAATGCCAGAAAAAGAAGACCAGTACAGCAGTCGCTGTGATTGATACTACGCTTTTGAAGACAGATGGGAATTATTTAATGCTAGGGGACTTTCCAATTAGCTCTCTATCCTACCCTTGTTTAGAATTATCACTTAATTTTGTACACCGAGTTAGCTCAGCAGCTCCTGTCACAGGCACCTTAGCAGCACCAAGAACTGAGAAGCTTCCGAAATACTTCTCAGCTGATTATTATATCACTTAAGCTGGGATGGTTATCCAGATATTTTTTCAGGAATTACACTTAATATTTAAGATGTTTTACATCAGCATAAGGCCACTGCCCTTGAGGAAATTTCTCCTAAGTCAAGCAGTTAGAAACGACCTTCTTCACTAGCTGATTTTTCCATTGCTGGTGAAGGGCAGCATCGCTAAATGTGATTGATATTCTGGTCTCATTCTTCTACACCAAAATATAGCAAAGACAGTTGAAACACCGAGGAGTGGAGTTTTTCATAACTGGTAAATGGTCAGAGACTCTCCAGTCTGAAATGCAACACTTCAACACCCACAGCACAGAGCATGGAAAATCCCAAGAGATTTCAGGCAGTTGTCCTCTTTGGCGTTATCCCCAGAAACAGTGGCTCCTGAAACTGCCACTTCAAGAAATGCGCTGGGTGACGAGTCTGATGCTAGAAAATAATGGCTCTGCTTTTTAGGAGGAGGAGTAAGGCCACTGTAAGTGAACACTGAAGAGCTGTAACGATTTTTAAGCCAGACAGAAGCCTGCGCTGGCAATACTGAATATTGCTGCACTGTAAACAGAACACACAAGGTTCTGTCTCTAAGGACAACCCAGCAGTCTGCACAGTTCCCTTCTCCCCAGCTCCACCTGATGATAACATTGTCACCTCACAAGAGCATGGGATTTGAAGGCTCAGGCAACTTGTAACTGTGGAAATATGTAGATCTTTGAAAGAGCCCAAGTACCAGAGCGACAGTGCGACTTTACATGCTTTGTTGGGAGGTCGTGTGCTGGTTTTGGAGCTTCCTTCTCCTTTTCTCCACTATTTATTAGGAACAGTGTGATTCTGTGTAAGAGGTATTTCTAGTGTTTGTGATAAATAATAGTGATTACTCTTTCTCTGCTGCGTAGCCGTTCTGAGAAGAGGCATTTGCCTTTTGCGTGAACAGAAAAATATAAACGCCACTAATAAATTATCTCTTTATTTGCCCTAGGCAGTATGTCATTTATATGTAGATATAGATTTTAAGAATTAATTACATTTTCTTGCTTTCTACTAATCAAAGTAAAAAGACTGGCAGGTAACACGCAAAGGAATTTATCAGTCTTATTTTCTACATTAGATTTGCTGCTATCTTTGGCTTTATTAGAGTGGTCTCAAGCAAGAAATAATATTAAATCATTAAATTCTCATTAGCGAACAGATTGTGGTAAAACATCTCACATTTCTCGAAGGGAAAAGGAGAATAAGGGATGTGTCAATCTAGAAATCCCGGTGAAATAAATTCCTTTAAAAAGAATGCTTCTGCAATTCTAACGAGTGAGCTTATCAAATGTCACCTACACTTGTACTAGTATTCAAGACTGATTATTTTTTACCCATTTTTTTTTTCCTTACAGATATTCCTTTTTCTTTTGTTCAGCTAATCAGGTAACAAATACTGCCCATTGTTCTCTCCACTTTAACTTGACTGTTGCACCGTAATTGAACTCTTTCTTTAACCTTACACACAAAGAACTTAAGGGAATTGAAAATCTCTTATATCTTTGTAATCCATTACTTACCTTTCATTGCTTAGGAGGTAAAATACACCCACCGAACTCAACTCACCTGGATGATTTACAAAATACTAGTACTCTGAAAACTGCTGGTTTAGTCTGTTTAGATTCCCGCTTATTATGCAGACATCCCCATTCTACATTCGATTCATCCTCCTGTCCAACCGTTTTTATGCCACTCCATCTACACCGTTGCTAAGAATTTAATTCACAGGCTTTTTACAGCAGGAACTGTAGGTTGACTCCAGCTCTGTCGACTCCAAAGGAAGTTGAATTGGCTCTCATAGGTCAGGATTTACTGCACAGCCTCCAGTAGTTTTGTCCTGACAAGGAGCATCCAGTGTTGTAGAACTTCTGATTACCAGCGTAATCAAGATAACGCTGTGTAGAAATGTATACGCTTCTGGTGTGCCTGTAAGGTCGTAACTTGTATCTACCACGCTGATACGAGGATGCTTGCTCCGTGGTAGTAAACACGGTTTCTGGTGGATTTGTGTATTTGCATATGGCAGCAATTGATAAAATTCTTTTTTCTCACGCTACTTGTCATACCTAGTGTGATACTATCAGACCTAGTATGCTGAGGGCTTCTGACATTCATCCTGCAGTCAGTGTGTCTTATACCTGGATTCTATATTCACACAATTGGAGATAGCTTGTCTGTACAATAATGAAATAAAGAGGAAAAAATGGGGTTTGTGGTTTCATTTGGTCTTCATCTCTCGAGACTGAGAGAGGTTTTGTTTCTTGTGCTGTGTTGTAACTGAGGTGGAATACGAGTGTCCTCGACCCTTAACAACGAGTCCCTGTTTAGGCAGCTGCTTAATAGTTATCCTTAAAACTATAGCTAATGCCGTCAGTTCTTCAGAACACCACCTCCTCTTCCACAGCACTGCGTTGTATTTACTCTGACAAATCCTTCCTGTTTCTTCAGCTCCCAGGGCTGGGAGTGCCTGGTAAAGCGCTCTGAGAGCTCTGCAAAATACAATTTTTAAACCCAGGCACCTACATTATTTTTCTCTCATTTTTATTTTATTTATCAGAACTCTCCGCATACTACTTTGTGTTAGCGGAGAAAGGCAAGCAGTAAGGTCAGGGCCTTTTTTTTTTTTTCCATCATCCGTCTCCAACTGCTTCGTCAGGATCTGGCTGCAGAATTGCCCTCTAGAGCTTGAATTTAATCTGATAACGTGGGTTTTACGGAGAGTCGTGCCTTTCTGACCGTTCATGGGCAATTACAGGTGTGATGCCAGGTATTCGATTCTGACTTAAAGAGAATCAGGGATTTGATTTGAGTAGCTAAAGGTTTTTCTAAAAGCACTGTAGGACTTTTAATAGAGCGTTGTAGGTCAGCTATTAGGGTTGGTGTCTTGTAGAACATTACATTCTGGCTATTTAAATTGGTTATATCTATCTTAGGCTGTGAACACACAGAACACCCGTGGCGCATATGCTTTCCTGGATCAGGGTCTTGCTTGCAATGCCACCAGTGTTTTTGGGTTTAATCCAGAAGAGGTTAGGTCTGGATGTACAGAGCGTGTTTCAGCGTTGGAAATGTAGTCCTTCTCCCTGTGTGTTTGAACAAATCCTTTTTCTGGTATGTCTTTTTATTATGACAATCAAGCATTATAAACCCATTCCCATCTGATCCTGTTCAGCTTCTCTCTGCACCATCTCTCCTATTTGCACCATCTCTTCTATTTGCAGTTTTGCACTTGCCTAATGTCACTTGCAGTCACAAGCAGACTCATGTGGCCTCGGTACTCGTAAACCTCCCGAATCCACGCGTTCCCGGTGGTGCTCGTCTCTTAAACCGTCATGATTGGATGCCAGGACGTATCCTAGGAGATGTTCTCGGCCTCCCAAAGCCTTGCGGTTTACATTATTAATGGCTGGGTTGTGGTTTGGGATGTTCATACCAACAAAGATCGTGCAGGTCTCAATTATTTTTGCGCTTGTCTCACCAATTCCCATTTACCACCCTAAGTCAGATATTTTCTGAAGAGAAACAAAAGCATAGGAGCAGTTTTCTGTTCCTCCACAGATATTTGAAGGGGGAAAAGATTTAACAGAGCTTTCTATTGGCGAGCACTAAATGGAAATCAATTAATTAGAACCAGTGCTTTAGAAAGGGATATTTTCACTGCCTCATCGCTTCATATCAGGCAGCCTTTGACTGTGATAGATAGGCTGAAATCATACCATCCTATGTTTTATTTAGATCTAACTTTTTATAAATGAAGTGTTGTCAGATTGAAGAGAGATTGTTCTTCCTTTCTCTTCCCCCTTCTCCTCCTCTGTTCTCAGGGAATGGATTGTGTCACTTCTTTTTCGAAAGGTCTGTTTCTTCTAGTGAATCTGACTGCTGCTGCATTTGTTTTGTTTATTATGGCATCCTACAGGAAAAGTATAATTGATTCTTAAAATAGCCGTGGACAAGAACCTGTTCAGTCAATTTATTCACATTGAAATCCTTTCTGTGTCTACCCCTTGTTTCACAGGATCACCTCTTTATTCCTGATGTTCGTTATGTCTGACGAATGCTGGTGTATTGAATAGAGATAGTTAAAGATCAGGTCTGTCATGTCGCGGCCGTGTTTTTTATGTTCACAGAAAGCACTTGTACCTGCTTTGTGAAGATACTGTGCCTGCTCTATAGCTACTCAGACTGCTTCATGATTTTATATCAGCTGCAAGTTTCCCTTTGGCTGCTCCAAACCATGGAAATTGAAATAAGTACTTCTGCTAATGTGACAGGCTGTGAATTATACGAGATGAAAGCGCCTTGAGTTACGCTGTCCACCACAGCCAATGTCTGTTTCCACATTTCCCTGTAAAAATCCCCTGCTCCATTTCAGCCAGGCATTTATTAGGTTACAGTAAATTCATTTGTTTGCTGATTTGTATGTTTGCATGGTAAGCAACTTAAGTTGCTAGCAATTTAAGTTGTACCATGTCACAAATGGAGACTTACTCCCTTCTTGGATATCTGGGTTTTTAATGCAGATCACCCTTCTCCTGCGGTTTGCCATTGTGTAAATAAGATGGCTATGTCCCAGATGTGTTCAGGTAAAGTCCCCACCGGCCTGGCCCTCTGATGGATGGATGAAGCGGGTCGTTGCCAGCTCAGTGTGTGGGCAGGGAGACTGTGTGTCACAGGTGCTGTTTGCCGTGTGGAGGGTGCGCTTGGCTCCAGCTTGGCTCCCCCAGGGCGCCTGCTGCATGCTCCGGCATTCAGGAGCAAAGAAACGTGCCTGAGTTCAGCCCTAGCTCCTCTGAAAGACCGAATATTTTTTGGAGAACAGAGGTTCCTCGCTCTGTTTCACGGCCGTCGCAGCTTGGTGGGCTCCCTGCTCCTTCACATCAGTGTGTGCTGGTTAGAATAAAACCAGAGGGGATTATAAAATGGTAGAGTGCTGCACACAAGCACATTTCCACCGCTATCTTCACCTCTAAAGAACAGAGATGGAAGTGGCATTGCACAGACCTTCGTAAAGGGAAAAAACCCAACAAAAACAAGGGGTCAGGATGTGACATATCTGTAGCTCAGCGTTGCAAAGCACTTTAACATCTCTTGTGAAGTGCTGGCTGCTCTCAATTCTCGCGTACTTTAATGGACATTCGAGGCACTTAGCACCTTGCAGGGGGCATTCAGCGCTGTTTAGCATTGGTCCCTTCTAGGTCTTCACTCATGAAATAACCAGAATAGAAGTTTATTTTGACAACCAGCTGTGATGTATGGGCCCAATTACTGAAGTCTCCAGACTCATGTTGGTTCTAGAGATTGTTTTTGGATAGTAGAAGCATAATCTAAACCAAGAAATTCTCCTCTATGTTACATTCCCTCTAGGCAAAAAAATAAATACAGGAAGGAAAGGAATTAATGGAGACTATAGCTCAGACTGGTTTTATTTGTTCATATATGTTGCATTACTCTGCTCCACTCACTTTTTCTCATCATTCTTTCCCCTCTCCCAGCTCTCCCTTCTCTTATCGTATTTTTACATCAAAATAACTGCGGATTTCATAGGATCCACACCTAATTTAACGTAATGCCAACAACATGAATGTTGGAGATGTAATTTACACCATCAAATTGAACTGGGGCCAGGCACTTCTCTAAGAGCTGCACCTGCTTTCTCTAGGCTGTGGAATTTTTCCTTTCATGTTTAATTCATATGCCTTCTGGGAAAATATTTAGTGAGCTAACAATTGAAATTAGGGATAGAGGAACTTAGAACAGCTTGAAGTTCTGTCGTGCAGATAAAACATTTTCTAAATGGTTTGGATATCACAAAATGGGGTTTGAATTATGTGAATTTCTCCCTCTGCTCTTTCTCATTGTTAAATCCATGGTCATTTTAATTTAATTTTCATTAAAACCATATGTTTTTTCTGCCCTGTGGAGGGCATTTAAAAAAAAAAAAAGCACCTTAAAAAAAAAAAAACAAACCAAGAAAACCCCCATGAGCAAGTAAACTTTGTAACTTATCCTTGTGTTCTAGAACAATGCTCGATCACTGGCCCTTCCCTCTTATAGGGGAGAAATACATTTTGTCTTGTGAAGTAATGTGCCCTTTACAATGTTACATAAAAAAGTGCTTAACTTCATGCTCAGAAATGTACCAATGAACATATAAAGAGTTAAAAAAAGAGCATTATTTGTGGCTTTGACGATTGCATGATGAACATATGTTGTTATCAGACAAGAAAACTCTTTTTTTTTCCTGCAGTCCTACATTAAAAATCAGCTCATGCTTATTGTCAGCAATATTGGAGCGGCTTCCTCCCTATTTTTGACACAGATCAGAAAAGACAGTTGGATGTTCAAAGGAATGTGGGATTAGGAGGAAGCCATCTATACTTAGAAATGTTGTTTGTTCTCTCGTTACCTAGTTTTTCATCCTCCCATTTTTCAAGAGCAGTTAATCCCTGGCAACAACAATATACTTTTTATTGGGCATGAAACAAGATTCTGTGACTGCGTATTAAGAGTTCAGTCCTGATAGTCAGTAGTCGATAACAGGAGAAGTTTCATTGTCGGTGCGTGGGACAGTGTCTCCAGCAGGCTGAGATCCTTCTGACTCTCTCCCAGATTTGCTGGGGTTTCTAAATCAGTGACTCGCTGCTTCATTGTTGCCTGTAAAATGGGGAAATAGTACAGTCTAACACAAACCAAAGATGGTCAAAACCTTTTTATCTCTTATCAATGTTATGTCAATTCTCCATTAGAAAACCAGGGTGCAGCAAGTTTCAAGTCTTTTTTTCTAGAAGCCTCCTTGGCAGTTTTTGACAGTCTTTTCTGTCTCTTTTATCGGAATGAGTGGGAAGTTCTCTGCATCATGTATGTTGCAATGGGTCAGTGGTTTAGATTGTTATAGTAGGGCAAACCTCTTTGATCCCTTAGCAGTAGCAAGAAGGTACCAGACTTCTCTTGGCATATCTAAAGAAATACATCACCTAAGCATACTTGTCACTGGATTGGATGAAGATGCCTGGTACAAGTACCTAAAACCCCTAAAAAGATGGCTTTAGAAGTTCACTTTGCAATTTCATATCAAATTTATATTCCTATATGGCTGTAACTTTTGCAAGGTCTTGTGTCAAAAATGATAAATGCTCAAATTGCTGGTAGCGATCTATGTCTGCTGTTGTATTCCTGCTCGGCTAAACATCCACTTAGAGCACGTACTTGGTGGGAAACGTAAGAATTCAAAGGGTGAACTTAAAATTTCAGGACAATTTTTTGTTTTCCAGTGGAGAAGGAAACAGCTTGTGGTACCTTTAAAGAGCTCATTGCAGTAAAGCCGAGAAGGAAAAACAACAAACCAAAACAAAAAAAACAGGAACAGATTGCTCAGCCTGTGGCTGGACTGGTACAAGCAATCTGTGCAAGATTTCTCCAGAGGAAAAATCATGAGACTTGTGCTGCTGAGAAACACAGCATAGAATGGTGAACTGGAAATGGTTGAAGAAGCAGAACCAATACTGGGCTTAAGACAAAAACAGATCCCAGAGAGTTCTGCTGTGCCTGTAATTCTGTTCAGCCTGCACCCCTCTCTGCAGCGTTTCTCTGTTGGAAATGAATAGTCTGCTGGGCTAGAAGTGGAGTCAGCGAAACTTCCACAGCTGGGCCTGGTCTCGGAACAACCTGGTCATTTTTTGATTTAACTTTTAGTCTCCCACAAAATTCCTCAGCTGCTCGGACTTTGGTTTACCCACATCTCCCACTTTCTAAATATTTGAGTTACAAAATAATTCCTTAACTATTAAAAGCCTACATCAGAAGTTGTATCTTGGAGTCCTAAGCAAGAGAAGGAACAGCAGCCTTGTGGCTTTATTGAAAATCGCGGTTTTATGAAAACTGCATGGTTCCTGGGGTTCCTCTTGCAGTGCACAGTTGATTCCTGATGGAAATTTGATGCAAAATCAATACTATGGTACCTTCCTGTTCTCACGCTTTAATGTTTACTTCCATAACTGTGATGCTGTCAGTAGCTTTGTGTCAGCTTGATGCCTCGCTCAGAAGTGAGGTATTTCCTCTGCTAGAGGAGGCACACAGCTGGAATAAACATAGTGACTTGTGTAAATTGAGTCTCTGCTTGATATGGTTTTGATTGTCTGGAATTTCTCACAGAATGGGAGAAAAATGGGAGGAAAATGGTAACTAATGACAAAGGGCTAATGCCTCAGTCTGGCAGGGAAGCACTCTCAGCTTGCTGCTGGGCTGGCAATGGCCAGCTGCTGTCGAAGCTGCGAGTTGTTGGGACAATCCTCCTAGGACAATCAGCTCTGGGCTCTCCAGGGTGTTAGCAGCATGGGGTAGCCTGGATAAAGCAAAACCTGTATAAACATGTAAATTGAAGACAGTCGCTACATCCGCCTTTAAAATACTGGCAGCTGATTTCTGCAGGCGTGAGGGCTGACCGTGCAGAAAGGCAGGACCGTGGCTGAATGCCCGAGGCACGTGCGCTGTATCGTGAACACCACCGT
>NW_010433273.1:0-9982 GCF_000710305.1 Buceros rhinoceros silvestris | reverse complement strand
TGAACCGTGGCTGTCGGTGTGGGAGGAAAATGGGGGCTTGTTTCATCCTCTGCCTACAAAACCGGCGTGCTGATTCCCAAGTGCTGTAGGTTAGAGCTTTTTGCTCTTGGTTTCATTCTCACCTCCTGTTAGATGTGTGCCAAAGCTGATTTTTTGGAGCTCTTCCACGGGATGGCAGGAGAAGAGGCATTCTCCTAAAATCACTGGTAGGGTCATCTCTTTGTAAGCAGCATGTGGGCACAGCATGTTTATGTGCAGTAACATGCCGTAACATATGCCAGGCAGGATTTTACGTTCTAGACACATCCTGGAACAGGACTTTTTTGTTGGCTTTTTTGTGTGTTTGTGGCTTGATGTTTCCCCCACATACACTTCCTAGTTTTTGCCTCTGAGCTAAACAAGATATTCAGATACTTTGGAGAATGAATCAAACACCCACTTCCCAGCCATTGAAAACATATTCCTGATTTTGCCATTCGGTCTTCTGAAATGCCAAGCTGCGTATACGGCTTGTGAGCGTACGCGAGGCGTATCACTTGTTGAAAGCCTTATCCTCAAGTGCTTTAAGACTGTCTGGATCGTTGTTGTTCGCCCTGTTCTCAGACTGTTTGAAGAAAATACCACTTTTATTTCTAATTAAAATGCCTGCAGATTAAATAGTGTGAGCTTTCGAAAGACTTCCATAGGGATCTGTGCCATTTGCAGGAGATATTGTCAAAGGAAGTCAACGAGCAGTGACAGCTATGTCATCTTGTATCTAATTGCCTGAAGTACGTTGCTCTCCTCTCACTTTCTTTGTGCATCTTTATGATTGAAGCACATAAAGCTTAATGCATTAAGGGAGTTTCCTTCAGGAAACCATTTCTCAGAAGAATAAAGTACTACAATTGTGTATAGATAGAAAACTGCACCAGTGCTGTCACACCAATTATTTCTTGAGGGAGAGGGAACAATGGCTTTAAATAGTTGAGGGGCTGGGTTTGGGTGGTTTTTTTTGGGGGGGTGGGGGGTAGGGTTTTTTTTGGGTCTGCATTTCAGAAATCTGTTTAAAGCACATTCATAAGAGGGTGAGCGCTCTCTTACCTAAGCATGAGGTTTACTGTTCTTCAGTCTTTGCCTCAGCTCCTAAACAGTCAAAATAATTCTCTCTGTCTCCTTCACTGGTCACGGCAACTTAAATTGCTGCCCCTCATCCTACAGGGAGGGACCACTGCCACTTCTACCTAGGGCCTCACATCTATGCTATTTCTAAGGCTGGAAGATTTTTAAGATAGACACTATTTTTATTATTATATTTTGCCAGCCCTAGAACTGAAACTCTGGTCCAAACATCATTTCTCATTTTGTTTCCAGCTGTGACTATTTTTTCTCTGGCTCTCCCAAATTCTTGCCTTTTTTCTTTATGGTTCCACACTGAGAAGTCAGCTCCTCAGCAGGGCCAGCCTCTCCGTTTTATTTGGAGATAAGACCGTTTATTCATCCTGCAAATTATTCCCCTTGTTCTCCCTGAAAACCTTTGTTAAAATTTGTTAAACCCTTGAAGTCCTTCCTTAAAATATCCTTTGGCACGATACTCACAAAATAGTTGACATCTCTCTGCATCCATCTGTTGTCTCTTATCTTATAATGCGGCTGTAGAATTCAGGACCATTTTTTCTCATGTTCACACCATATTTCTTTAGTGAGCCTTGCCCATGCCAGTGACCTCCGAAGTACAGCGGCATCTATTGTTGTCAGGGCCAGATAGGCTGCTGATAACTGAAGAGGTTTCTGTCTGTGCATTATTATCACAGTCTTTGCCGTTAGCATCCCCTCTGTACAACCTATCTTTTAAAGACAGTAGGGGGGTGTTCCCAGGTGGTGAGAAGGCTCTGCATTTCCTTATGCTTTGCTGAAATACACTATACACAACATCCCTGGCAATCCAGAAAATACACCTCGTGCATAACCAGCTGTTGTTTGTTCTTAGAGCAACAGGCTGAGATTTGCTGCTGGAAGTATAAAATCTCATCATTATCTATATAAGGGGACAGTCTAGTTTACTTTCTGCAATTCAGTGCATGTCCTTGGAAGGAAGAAGTGTGTTCTTGGTGGATATTCATCACTGAGTAAACAAAACAAAGTTTTGTGTGATTAGTTCGCAGCTGTTGTGCCCTTTTGATAATAAGCAGGTATTTGTCGGTTGCTGGTGACACCAAAATCAAGGTGTTTAGAGAGCGGTGGTGATTCTCTCAGGCAGAAAACCATATGGCATGAAGACTGCTGATCTCCTTCTCTGAAATGTAAGTGACAAGAGTACCACCCACTTGTACAGTATGATCAAAGGCCTTTGCCTTCAACTCGCATGAGTCACATCTGCATCTTCTCATTAATTCCCAGCACACGTTCGAGGGAGTTCTGCATGAACAGTACGGTTCCTCTGAGGCATCCTGCGAATATCAGAGTTATTCAGTAAGTGGGGGACAACCGGGCTGGGCATGCGCTGGTTGTCCAATGCATGGCCCACAGCAGCACACAGCACGCAGACAGAGATCCCGTCCCTGTGTTGCTTCAGCAAAGAAACCATCGTGATTTTGAAGTGAACTGAAACTGTGTTTATTTGTTAAGGCCTACTGTAGCCAGTTCTGCTGTAGTTATTACAAGAACAGAAATCCAAGTCTTAACCTGGAGTCTGAAATAAATGAGATGTGGTTGCATCATCCGTGGAGCTTATGCTTTATTATCCCTGGTGATTTTTGGCCCGGTACAACAGTGCTAGATTAGGGATGAAGCAACATCATCTACATAGAGTAAAGGCGTTCTTTATTCTCTTTCCTCCCATCTTTCCTCTAGTCTTAGATTCTTTACAGTTTTCCACGTGCCACATTTTTCCGTCTCCTCGCTCTCCTGTTTTTGTTTCTTCCGTAATCACTTTTCATGGTGGAGTGCAGCCTATTGTGCACAGGTTGGATAATTCTCAAAGTATTTCTGAATTTGTAGACTATGGGAGTCTACCTCATTCCCTAACGAGCTATCCCAATCAGGCAGGAGCGTGTTACTAGCTGGGAAACCAACATGTCTGTTGTCAGGGTTAAAAGAAGAACTCTTCTTCTCTTGATTAAACTTTAAAAGCCGGGCTGAACTCTGATTCCTTTGAAAGCAGAGCATCTTTATCCATCTTTATCCACTGATTTGAGCAGCATTCATTAAATTGTCAGGATGGCTCCAGCTATAGTTACCTTTCCACTCTGCTGTTTCTTGTTACTATTAGATCTATGTAGCTGTTGGGTGTGTATTATTTTTCAAAGGCTGAGCAGACTTAATATCATCAGCCATAATGCTGTGGGTTTCTCCTGAAGCCATTACCATAATTAAGATAATGATATTTAAAGAGAATGTTTATTTCTTACTACTTTGTATGGCAAAATATAATTAGATGTTTGTCTGCATATTTATATGGTTGAAAAGGATTTAGTATTTTGAAAGAGGCAGTAAGTAAGTCTGAATAAAGCAGCAGTTTAACTCTTAGAGTGACTCTGAAACTTCTAGCAAGTATGACATGAGCACACCGTGAAATTCAACAGGAAAGACTCTCTTAATTTGTCTCCCCTTGAGGGGTTGATTGTCCAGAGTGACAACTGTACCTTAAAAATTACAAAAGTCTTGTGTTAACTGTGCTGAGCTAGTATTGTAAAAACGTATCTGCTTTCCATTTGAAGCTAAATAAAGAACATGTTGTCATCACACTCTGCAGTGCCATGTGGGCTTTTCCCTGTAGGAGCTTGTTTATGTTGCCCACATAGACTCTTAAAGCTCTGAGATCCTGAGCACGGAGGCAGAGTGCAAGTGAATTAATTCAGATGGCTATCTTGTGGCTCTAATCCTTCCTTTTCTATTTGAAATTGCGAGCTTTGGAAGTGTTGTTATCTTATGGTCAAAGTTGTGTGAAAAAGAAGTGGCCTTTTAGTGTTTCAAGCTAAGTTTTAGCCCTCACCCGATGCCATTTGTTTTTTCTTTTAGACAGGACTACTCTACTTTTTGAACGTTAGCAAGGATAAGATGCAGCCTGACAAGATGAAGTGCACCTTTTCTATATCTCACTTGGCATATTGAGAAAAAAAAAAAAGTGAGTGAAAAAAAGGGTGACCTACCTACTGAGTAACAACTCTACAAGAAATAAATATGAGGGTCAGAGAGCACGAGAGAAAAAAAGGTTTAAGCTTAAGTATGTCAACTCTTTTTAAAAACAATTGACTGGCTGTTTAGTTATTTAAGTTGATGTTTGTTGCACACAACAGTAATGACTTGAGTCCAATATTAGGCATCATTGAGGAAACCTGTCTGTTTTCATACTCCCAGGAGCTCTATTCTATCACATGCTTTCTTCGCCAAGTCCTGAAGAAGGCCTCACTTTTTCAACCATTTTAGCACACATTGCATTCCTCATCCATTTCACCTTTCCAGATACCTCCCTTCTGAATGCTTCTATCAGCATGAAAAATGAATTGTCCATTTTCTGTCAGTCAGTCATCCCTGCAAATATGTATCCATCCCTCTTTTAGCCCAGTGCTGAACACCGTGTACCACAACTCTGAAAGTTGATTTTTGCATCAGCATTACCCTTTCTCAGAGTTTCTACTTAAAATCTGAATCTCTCATATTTGCTATGTTATTCATGTCTTTGGAACTTTCTTTTCACCTCCTAGCCTAGTTTACTCAGGAGTGCCTGTCTGGTTTACCTAGGCAAGACACTTATTTTTCGTTACAAATCCCACCATAAAATGTCACATTTAACCCGTTGGCCTGGTAGTTTTTGAGACATGTTGCTGTTATTTTAGTTTGCCTTTTGGTCAGAGTTGAGCCATGTGTAGTGGATGCCATTTGGGCTGTCTTCTAAAGATATTATTCTCCTCCGCTTCTTAAAATATTTGCTTTACACCTGTCCTGGCTTTGCAGGGATATAGTCATAGGCCAGTTTGCTGAGGATGGAGGCTCCTGCTTCTCCTCCTCTCATGGATCACCGTTCCTGGAGAGGGGCTCTCTTACCATTCTGCTCCTGAGGACTGCTTTCCTGTTTATTGTGACCACTGTACCTTCACCGGGCTGAGTATAACTACGAACACTTCATATTGGCATTCGTATTAATATTAGTTTTGGTGTTTCATTAATTGTTTTCACTTCAGCCCATGGGTCTCCTCGCCTTTTCCTGTTGGTAGGAAAGTGTAAGAGCTCATCTCTTTGAATTTCACTAGTGTAACAGGGTGAAGTTGGTAATTTTTTTCTTCCTCAGAATTTTGTCTCCTATTTATCACTAGCCCTTACTAATGGGACTAGTAAGATAATGAAGCTCTACTTGCTATCACAATTCAAAGCTATAGAACCAAATATGTAATGCTTGGGATAGGGATGACAGGGGATCTTCTTATTTTTTAACTACAGAAAGAGTAATTACTTTACGTGAAAAACAACCTAAAGTATTAACATGAGGAGGAAAAGGTCAAATGGTGTAAGTCAAGTCTATATTTTGCTTTCTTCGAGTGCTCAGCTTTTTAAAATGGTCTTTCGTGGAAAGACCGTTCAGAAGCCAAGGGAAGGATGGTTCATCTGCCGCAGGGCCTGTGGCTGGTACGCACAAGCAGCTTGGAGAGGAACCTCTATTTCCGACACTTGATTTACTGGGGTCAATTATTTCATTGAGCTAGATTCTCATAGGTCACAATCTCACTTCAGCTTGAAATAGATTCTGTAACCTGAACTCTATTGATATATTAAATTTAATGAAGACAGAATAAGCACAAATATTTAATAATTATGTGTCCTAATACTCAGTGTTTTTGTCATTACCTTCTGTTTAGATTCTAAGATAATAGATTATGTACATAGTCTCTACCTGGGCATGTTAGCAGTTAATCAGGGAAAATCTGCAATAGTTAAGAGAGAGGTGAAGAATACGTCAGGTCTGAGCTCCTCACCAACCACCTTTTGTGTGAAGTCATCCTGGGATGAACATCTGAGAAAACGACTGTTTACTCTGGTCTGGTCTGGCAAAGTATGATGGTGTATTTTCAAAGCAGGTTGGTCATCTTAGGGATATTCTTTTCTGTTCTCATGTAGGTTTAGTTTTAGGTCTCTCTGTGATTGTAATTTGTTCTCAGTTCAAGGCCTGCGCTTAAGCAGAAATTTAGTCTTACTGAATTTTATAGGATATGCTTTGGTTTCAGTGATACCGTGGTTTTATTTCCTGTCTTTAACTGCACTTCAAAGCATTTTGCCAGATATGACAAAATATAGGGAAATTTAAAATAAATCATATAGATAGCCTAGTTACCCTTTTCTAGATAATACATGGCTTCCACCCAAAGACAATTAGATAATTAAAATGACTAATTAATTAGAGCTAATAAAAGGTACAATTTAGATTTTTAAAAAACAGACCTATGAAGATCTTTATCTTAAAAAGATGTTTCCAGCCGTGCATTTTGCTGTATTCGAGGTTTTCCTTTGACTGAAGTCAAAGATGAAGTTCTGTTACAAAAATGACAAGAGGTACAGAAAGGCCCGTGCTGTTTTGTGGTGGGGAGAGGCATGTCAAAGGTTGATCCTTCACACATGGGTGAGAAGGGCTGTTCTCCAGTGGACAAGCAAAAAGGGAAGGATGAGAATAGTGCTGCAATTACCAAATGGAACAAGTGTCCTTTATCTCTGATGATGGAAGGGCAAATGTTTTAGAGTTAAAGGGTAAAGAGTCCAGTTCTGGTGACTTCGTTGGTGAGCACATTTTGCATATGAGCTTGGTCTCAATTGCATGTTTGTTAGAAATAATCTTAACCAGAGGGAGTGAAGAAATACTGCAGTCACAATTTCTTGTGTTCCAAATCAGCAAGAAGGCTAGAAAAGTACTTTTTAAAAAAGAAATCAAAAGTGCTCTAACCCTTCAAAAATCTTTAACAGAATGAAGAGCATTTGCCAGTCTAGTTCAAATCATAAAGCATCAGAAATCATATCCATTTGTTAAGCTGTTTGTCTTCAAAGTGACTGAAATCTGATTTTTACTGACCCCCTTCACATCTGATGAGGGATGTGCAAGTTGCTTGAATGGGTGTATGTATATATATATTTAAGCATCCTCTACAAAATGTGTTGTCTTTGTAGTGTAAAAGAAAGACAGTTTCAACTATCTTATACTACTTGCTATATACATGAAGATATTTAAAACGTCATGTACTAGGATATATGTTCACTGTGAGGTTTCTCTGAGAATCATTCTTAAGAGACTGTGGTAACGGGCAGGTTTTAGAGGGAAAATTACTTTGAAATATACGGCATGTTTAAGATTGAAATGGCTTCTTCTGGGGAAAGAACTGTCTAGGAACTTCAGTGCTGCTGGTGCTTTTGAAACTACATGGAATCCAGTAGACCCTAATAGCATCAAATTATTTTTCAGTACGTGTCTTTTAGAGTTCTGTTACTCTTGTTTTCCTACACTTTCCTCCTTTGATTTACGGGCTTTGTGTGTGAGATTCAGTACATTTGGGCAGATGCAAGCAGCTGGAAGTAATAGAGTTTAGAGCACTTTGAAAGGCTGAATTTTCACAAGTGGTTTGGGGTTTAGATGCTGGGAGTCATTATCGGGTGCTTCAGAATAACATTTAGAGAACTTGCTCTCATGGCAGAGGTTTCAAAGAGGTTATTCATGGGTTGTATTTCACTTCTAAAAAGTTGAATAAAATTACATTACGTTATATTTTTAAATGAAGAAAGCTGATTGAGCCATGCAGACACATTTTAGAATAATATATATTCTAATAGCAAAACTCACTACTTTTATTCCATGTATTCAGAACAACATGTGCTCCCAGAAGCTTTGGAGAGAACCAAGAACCGTTCTCTTGCCAACTATATATAGTATAGTGAGTGTTTCCTTTAAACTCAAGCCAACATCCCATGTAAACATGATAAAGTTGGCTATGGCAGTTTTATGGGGGAGCAAGAATTTGTCGTCTCATATTGTGGGGGTTTTTTTCTGTTACTGTGTTTCTTTCACAACTATCCTTTCTGTCTCTGGAGGTTGGTTTCATTACTTGTCATACAAACAAGTTTCCCTTGTTTTCTCCATGCCTCTCTGTGATTCCACATCCTCTGCTTATTTTATTTTATGTTTGCTTTCAGTAGGGTTTTTCAACACTGACAAAATCTTGAGGGGCACCTATTTATAAGGCACACAGTGCATTATTTCCTCATATTGTGTCCTCCTCTTCTTTACGGCATGTCAGATAGAGTACTTTATCCTCACTAACAACAGAGAGAATGGAGCGACTGTAAAGCAGAATCAGAGCCCTGCACTGTTTCAGTGGATGTGTTTGCTGCAATTGCCATTCCAGCTGCAGTGCACCAGTTCTCACAACAAATTGCTCTGTAGATGTGTAGGGCAACGTGTGGCACCTCTGGCGTTATCCTTTCCTTACCTGCTTTGCTGTTACTTCTGTGAGTGAAATACCGGGTAGCTTTTTCCACATCTATCTACCTCTGCTCGTAAGGCAAGTTGTAGGAGAGTAGTGCCATACCAGTTATACACGCTCTCAGGATACTGTTGTACGCTGTCGCTTTCAAACAGAAAACATAAATGTGTGTGACCTATAAAGGTGTGGGAGAACGTGTGCAGCATCCCTGCCTTCTGCAAAGCCCAGATAGCACGTTACTGATACCTTCATCCCTCAAGCTTTTGTCTCTATACATCTTTAAAGGGTTTAATACTAAATTCTTATCATTAAAGTTTGGAATAAGAGACCATCAAAACCAGTTGCAGCCCCTCCTCTCCCTGAATGAACCAGAAATAACAGGTTTGGTCTCCTTTAAAATAGGCATGTCTCGGGATAAATGAATATCAGCTTTTTTAAGCATATGATCATCCAAAGAAAACGTCTGCAGGGAGCTGGAAGCTGACGGGTCTTCTGTGCTGGATTTACAGAACAAATAACAAAATACCATTGCAGACAAAACCAAAAAGACTCTGGGATAAAGCTGCAGGGGATATGGTGAAGTCTAGAATTCTTCAAAAGGAAAGGTGAAATATTATAAGCTGCATTTACTTCTAGTAAAAATGTGTGGGTTTGGTGGAGCTGTAGCTGTGTAGGTGTTCATATTTGTAGCTGTAGTGGCAGTGTGGGTTCAGGACCAGGTTTTTCCTCTTACTTGAAAAGGTAAGATATCTAGGCAGGCTCTGTGATCTGTATTAGCCTTTTTTTTTTAAATGCACCAGACTTTGAGTGGGTCTGAAAAGGTGATTTTAGAGAGACTGTAACCTCCATGTTGCCTTTGTTTAAAGAGAAAACATAGTTACTCTCACTCCATTATTTGAATATCTACTGCATGGATGTGATTTTAAACCCTCCTTTAACAGAAGTTGCATTTAAATATATCACTTCCATGTGGTTTCAAAATGATATCAAGATAAATATTTTACTTCTCTATGTAGACTGAATACTCTCTGGGGTAATTCCTAGCAAAATTTGGTGATGATTTCTGTAGTTGATATATTCTACCTAGGGAAATAAAAAATGTGAAGTAAAAGTTGGAATCAGCAGCTGAAATGGTCTCATTTCCTGCCAGACAATTTGCTTTTGGTTTGTATTGAAGTCGATGTCAGTCTGGAAAAAAAAAATGCTCTGGTTTTACCTTACAGTTCTTTAAAAATAATTATCCTTATCTTATATTCTGTTCAACTCTACTACTCCCAGTTTAAAAGAAATTGAGGTCAAAAGGCTCATAAATAACCATCTGGTCACTAACAATACAGAAGAGGGATAGTACTGGTATTTCCTAAAAAATTCCAGGTGCCAGCTGTCACTTGATGTTTGCCTACTCACAAAAACAAATTCATCAGGAATATTTTGATTTCCAGAACATATTTTATGTTTGCATTTGGAGTAGGAAAGGAGAAAGACATTTGTATTTTTGAAGCATAGAAGTAAAAAATATATATCTGTTAAAAAATATATATAAT
>NW_010433272.1:2645-7954 GCF_000710305.1 Buceros rhinoceros silvestris | reverse complement strand
CTGAAAGGAGGTTGTAGGGAGGTGCAGGTCAATCTCTTCTCCAGTATTAAGAATGACAGGACGAGGGGGAATGGCCACAAGTTGCGCCAGGGGAGATTTAGGTTGGATATTAGGAAAAATTTCTTTACAGAGAGGGTTATTAAGCATTGGAACAGGTTGCCCAGGGAGGTGGTGGAGTCCCCATCCATGGAAGTGTTTAAAAACCGTGTGGATGTGATGCTGAGGGACATGGTGTAGGGACCCTGGCAGTACAGGGGTAACGGTTGGACTCAATGATCTTTAAGGTCTCTTCCAACCAGATGATTCTATGATTCTGTGATTCAAGCAGGATCAGCCAGAGCAGGTTGCCCAGGACCATGTCCAGTCTGGTTTTGAGTATGCCTACAGATGGAGATTCCACAACCTCTCTGAGCACCACATTCCAGTATTTAACCACTCTGACAGTGAGAAATTGTATCTGAATTTCATGTGCTTGAATTTTGTGACCAGTCCCTCTGGTCCTGTCTCTGGGCACCACTGAGAAAAGCCTGTCTTCTTTTCTTTATTCCCTTCCATCAAGTATTACACACATTGACAAGATCCCCCTGAGCCTTCTCTTCTCCAGGCTGAGCAGTCACAGCTCTCTCTGCCTCACCTCACATGAGAAATGCTTCTTTTGCTATATAAATCTCTGTAACATTTTTACTCACCTTTTGGTATCTTGTAACCAGATTCCCCCGGTTTTCTCAGATTTCTGAGGATATGATCAGAATGAATATTGATTGCCATGCCAGTCAGCCACCCTGTAAAACCTAAAGAGAAATATTTAAAATACTGTCTTTAATACACTGAGCCAAAGTGCTTGTTCAGAAAACAAACTACAGTCATATATCACATACTAGTCATGTTATCCCAAAGCAGCAGTAATGAAAGCAGTGTAAGTAATTCTGGTGACATGCTGCACGACCCCAGTACCACACTGAGCTCTTCAGTCAGCAGAGCTCGCAGGAATACATATATATGCGTATGTAAGGTGTATATTTCCCTAACTTCCACAGAGAAAAACAAATACGCTAACATTTTAAAGAGAGAAACTGCCACTCTCATTCCTGCCAGATGTGTTTCTCTTTTTAACTGACAATATACCAGTTTCCACATCAGATGTCTGTGCAATAAAAAGAATAATACAATTGTGAAGGAATGAATGCACTGTTTACTTGCATCATTCAACAAGATGGCTTTCATAGAAACTCAGATAATTGTCACATTCTGCATCCTTATGTCTTGTGGCCGTAATTGCATGGGCTAAATCAAAAGAAATTTAGGATGGAAATTCAGTATTCTTACCCTTCCATTTTGAGTTTTTGGCTACATGTTACCTATGTAATCTTCCTTGGAAGGCAGCATTCCTTATTACTAGGAGCAAACAAGATTTGGGTTTTGTGGGCAGATCCATTTCATTGTTTTGAATCCACCTCCAAAATTCTTGCTTTTTATTTAAATTACCAAGAAAATGCCAGTGACATGCTTCTAGAAAAAAGTCACTTCACACACCAGATAAAGGTTTGCCTTTTTGCACCTGTAACTTCAGTCCTTCAGATGGTTCTCTTTCAATACAGAGAAATCCAGTAGAATGAGCATCTCAGCAAAGAGTCTGAGTAGATATCCAGATGTTTAAGGGCATATTGCAAGACTAATAGGACATAAGCTACATTAGAAAATGAAGCCACACATGTAAGCAGACCTTGCCACTTAAACACATTGTTAGGCAGCTAGTAAGTGTCATTAGTAATCAAGGTGTGTAGATGCCTTATGTAAAATGTCTTCTGTGGTAATATTTTACTGTAATCCTTTCAACTAGATATTCACTAATTACATCCTCATGAGATAGATTAGATCAACACAATGATGAATTTACAGACTAATTCATATAATGAAAACATTCAAAACCACAGAGTGAATAATTCAAATACTGTTGAATTCTACTTTTAAGAGATAATTTTAACTTTTTTCCTTCAAAACAGTTCTCTATCCAAACAGAGAATATTAAATCCACCGCATCCAGAAACAAAAAATAGTTTACTTCTCCTAGCATTAGTAATTACGTATCAATTTGCTAACTGCCAGAGAAGATGGAGACTACCTTGGTAAATGAGAGATGTTATTTATACAACTAAATAAGCAAGTAATAATCTTTATCTATACAATAATATGAAAGGAAATTTCTTAACGGGCACATAGATTAGTTCTACTTAAATGTTAACAATATTTCTACTAATTTTCTTCAGTATTAGCATGAGGAAAAATCTATCCTGAAAGTTAGTTCTAAGAAGTTCTAGAAAGAATACTATATTTCTTTCTCAAGAGAGGACATTAGACCCTTCAATTTCTCTGAAATGCCACCATAATCTTGGAGAATTTTACCAATTTCTGTATTGGTACCTGTTTGTAAATTAAGTAAATGAACTACTAAGAACTTTTCAGATAATGCAAGCAGACAGGAGCTTGTTTTAAAAGCGCCCAATTACTATAGAAGATCAGTTTGATTCTGTCCGTTTTTAACCCTCCTACTTGATAACTACCACATGTCAGAAGGAAACAATCAAATTTGTCTTCATGGACGACAAGCCAATGAATGTAGGCTATTTTCACAGCAGTCCTCTTTGATTTGAAGATCTGCATTCCCCTGAAGGACTGCATAACCACATTTTCTGTGACTATACTCTGTGGGCATTGTAATTCACTGTCCTCATCCTCAGATTCTCACGATGGCTGAGTCCTAGGGACTGCACTCTAAAAGCCAAGAGCTGGTTATGGACCACAGTCTTCATGACTTGGCTTCCACCACGGGAAACACGGATACGTAAACAGGAAGGGAGCTCAGAACCAAAGGATGCACCAAACCACATAGATGACCTCAAGAGGCTTTTTGCCTTCATCGGGATACACCTGTGGATTAAGGCTTGGGTTCATACTTGGAGAACACTTGCATAAGGTGGCCAGTAACTAAGTCTACGTTACCAAACAACCTAGTGAAGCAGAAGAGCACTTGTGAGTTGTTGCACAAGTGCCCTCTTCACCCTCACCCATATAGAATCTCACCTGAAAAGACCTAGTTTTGTTTTGCAGGATATTTCAGAATGACAGTATGGTAACTGCTGTCAAGTCCACCTCCCCACTCTGGGTTTCAAGAATGTGCAGTGCAAGATGCTGTATAGAAACATCAGGAGGCCAGTTTATACAGCTGTGCTGAAAGTGCCTGATAGACATTTCAGGTGAACCAGTACTTCGTCTCAGATAGGGTGGTCAGTCATTCCAAGACAGCACAATATCATTTGGACCATCCATATACCTATAGACAGTAGGAGAGATACTGACTAACCCACATCCCTCAGTCATGAGACCATATTTATATATGGACAATGCTCATGCTCTCATGTCTGTTCTGTGTAAAGAGCAGAGGTGGCCTGTGTGCTTGGTTGTCTGATTGCCAGATAAAAAGCCTCATGCAGCAGACTAGGTGCTGATGGTCTGTCGTCTGCACCTTTGGAGTTATAGGTACCGTTTTCTCCACAGCAGCTCTGCAAAGCAGAGGTGTTTTGATGCACAGAAGAGGTTGACCATCAACATTAGAAGGAAGTAGTTGAATGGAGATTTAAAGAAGTAAGAAAAGACATACGGCATACTGTAAAGGGTTTGATGAAGCTCAAACAAGCAAAGGAAGGAAGGAGTTTCCAACTAGAAGTACAGACAGATTAGGAAAGAACACAAGGGGGAAACACGGAGGTGCATACGTGCCTGTTTGTAGCATTCACTGCTTCAGGTATCATGGGTATCTGTGGTAAACTCACAACTGGCACACATGTGTAAGGCACATGCTAAAAGATTATGAAGTTGTTCCCACATTGTTTTGCAATCTCATTGTTTATCAAGTGTTGTACTGCATTTGAAGCAGAACATTTCCATTTCCAAAACAGATGAGTTCACTGCTCTAAGCCAATACACAGTCCAGACAAACCATGAGGGAACAACATCAAAACTGTACTGCTGCTCCAAAACAATTGCTGGTGTAACTACTGCTTTCCCAGAATTAACTCCTAAACATATGAAAGCAGACAGTCAATCTGTATACTAAGGCTCCACAACAGAACACGTCAGTTGTTTGAAACCTCCCACCACTTCTTGAAACCACCCAGCCACACTTTTCCAAATTTCTGTCTTCACCACAAATTTATGTCATTTCAGCTACTGAACCTTGTTTGGTTGCTATTTGTAGACACTCTACCATGTAACTTCTACATGTAACTTCGTGTAGACTGAAGAAATATCTTGTTATCCCTCAGTAAACACGATTTCTTCCTATTGTTTTTTTCTAACCTTCCACTCAAATTCTTTTAGTAATTTTAAACAGAGGCTTAAAGACACTGCCAGCTGTTTTTGAAGAACTAAAGCAATAGTAGTCCAGTTGTTCAGGGAGCATCCAGTGTTCAATACAGCACTTCTACATTTGATGTGACCAAAGCTGCAAGCATAAACTGCAGATATTTGGAGGTACCTAGCTGGGATGAATACCAAACAGCACAAACGGTACTGCCTCCTAATCTTGGCAAGAGAACCTATTTTTATTTGCATTTCTTCAATCTTTTAGTCATGACAGTGACTAAACACTGAACAGTGGCCCTTTACTGTAATCCATAATCATACTGCAATAGAGATAAAAGCTTATTCTTGCTGTAAATGACTTGAGATATGTGGAAGTTACAGTAACTTGCTCTGGCTCCAGAAGAACAAGAGTACTGGCTCAGATCCAGTATTCCGCCTTTCACTGACAAGGCAAAACAACCTGCTTCATCTTCAGATCAAAAAGATCTTTATGTAAAGATTTCCTCAAAAAATGACAACATGTTTTTCACAGTTCTAGGAGAGGTGATGCCTAGGAAACAAAAAAATATGGCAAAGACAATACTTTGTCACTAAACATCTTGGCCTTTTAATCATATGCATGGCTTCAGGTACAAATGTATCCTCACCTCCTGACAGCAGTGAATAACCAACCACTCCACCCCTTCCTTGTGGGCCTGTTTTGTTCTCTGACAAAGCCCACTCCATGATGAGGGTGGGTGGGTGGGTTGGTGCATGTACATATATTCTACCACCAAGGATTTTTGGCCTTACAAGTGGTACCCTGGTATTTAGCAGCCACCCTCACTAGATTTTTTACTCCATTAATTTGTTCACTTCTGTTTGATGGCATACATACCTTTAGTACCTATGCCATCAAGAAGCAAGGGGTTTCAGTTTAATCTACATGGTACGTGGAAAATCTGCTT
>NW_010433272.1:0-2476 GCF_000710305.1 Buceros rhinoceros silvestris | reverse complement strand
TTCTAAGCTCATATACTGCTGGTTCCATTTAAGGCCTCAGGTTCGTACAATGAAAAAAAAAACTCCAAACCTATGACCTGTATTTCCTTTAGTGTTAAAGAATAGAGAGTCAGTCACCTCTCCTAGAACTGACATATAGGAAGAAGTGTCAGTTCACAGATCTAAAATAGAAAAGGTTAAAAGGCTTCTATCTACAGCAAACAAGAATTAACTGTGAGAAAAGCTATATAAAAGTCATATAATAATATAAGTTACATAATAATACTATAAAACTATAATAAAAAATAAAAAGCTGAAGATGACAAAGGAAAACTACAGCTAAGCCTCTTACAACACGTTTTAACTCACCTGTAATGAAACACGGATCTTTTAACCAGCCTGAAGGGTATCTTGCATAGCTGGTTAAGCTTCGGCCTTGCAAGTATCCATTGTAAGTACAGAACAGAAGTGCTAGCACAAAAATAAAAAACGGTGTTGGTTTTCCCGCCCGGATCAGAAAAGAAAATATGAGTGCCCTAGAGTGAACAAGGAAAGAAAAAACTGTGGCATTAACATACATGAAAGTTACTTTTGATGTCCAAAACTGTAATCCATAGTGCATGTTAACCTGTCTTTCAAGTTCTCAGCAGAGTCTTTAATCCCAATTCAGAAGGTGAGTTACACCCGCTTTAACACTTCAACGTTACTTTTATTTCCTAACCAGAATGACGAGATCGGTGCTCTCTCCCCTTAGGATAGAAATTTGAACGTTGCATTCAAGGAAATGACTTTTACCAGAGTAGTAAAGGCAACTGATATTAAACAGAGCATATTTTTGTCCTTCTTTGATCCTAAATCCTCAGTGATATCATCAAGCTTTCTGAAATGAGCCAGGTATCAGAATCCCAACCCACCAGCACTTCCAGGGGGAAACATCAATCCCCCTGAAATTAACCTCATTGAGCTCAGTTCCCCCTTGCCCTAAAATTCACTTAAAAACATTAATTGCTTTGCCTTGACAATCTTGGTCTACCCTATTGACATCTGTTAAAGACACAAGAAATCCACATTTGCCATCGCATTTGGGAAAGGAAGCTTGATTGCTTTTCTGGGTGATTATGTGAGTAAACAAACAAGCTCCAAACAGGAGAAGAGGTGAATGTTTTTGTGCTCTACCCATGTCACTAGCCAGCTGCCAATTACCTGTCGATTTAACTACAAACTATAACGATGCAAGAGCAGGATTACTGAAGCCTGAGCATTCTTCACATTTCCCACCTACTCAAGGACTCCTTCAAAAGAGCCTTTCCAGAGGAAGCAAAACTGTAATGGCTTTCAAGAAAGTGTAATAAATTATCAGTATGATTTTTTTAAAGCAACAGACAGACTTGGATCACGGAGGTCTCTTCCAGTCTACAGTCACCTACAGAACAGTCCCTCAGTCCAGCAAGAGCAAAAGCAACTGGAAAAAACTGCAGTGCAGCTCAGCTTCCTGCACAAACCTTTGCCTTGTGATTCTGATTTTTCCCACACATGGCAGATGAGTTAAGATCCTGTGACAAAGCTAATCTCTTTACTCCCCGAAGAATGGAAAATGCAGAAATAAAGAAACACTCCTGGGTTTGCAAAGCCAGTCAGCCACGAGGCAAACCATACACTGCATCCCTCTTGACCCTGGAGATGTGGAAAACTTCCCATCAAAAGCAACAGCCACTAGCAAGAAGCACTGGAAAACAACTGCCTATCAGCCATGCACCAGGTTTAAAATTAGCCTGACAACATGTCTCTGCTGTATTAGAATGGTGGTAAAGTTACCAATAACTGCTGTCAATGACTTGAAGGGAACATCAAAACCTTATCTTTGCTCCAGCTAAGCTGCCTTCTCCTGAGTAGTTTCACAAAACATCCAGATACCACTGAGTTCTTGGCAACATGGGGCACCCAGCCCCAGCTTTGCTGGTATGTTAATGAATCATTTAATATCCTCAGCTGGAAGGGACCCACAAGGGCCATCAAGCCCAGCTCTTGAAATTAACCCTGTGTTGAAAGGCACAATTGGGAAATAGCTACTGTTTCACAATATTCAAATTGTATGAGCATCCAGAGCTGAACCTTACTTGTTGAAACACTGTGTCCAAGACTACCTAGTCAAGTCACTGCTCAAAGGGGGGCTACAGCTGTAGCGTGCGGATGATGCGGCACGTTGAGAGCGCGCCAAGGACCCCGCTTTGGGGCCATTTCAGAAGGCGCCGCAGCACTCCACTGCTCACCACCCAGCAGCAGAACAGAGCGGCCGGCACCGCACAGCCACAGCCGCGCCCTCGGCTCAATGAAAACATAGAGTATCTTAATGTGAAAAAGCAAAAAATACTTTAGTCGCTATTATATTAAAAAATCAGCATTAGCTAACAGCAGAATCTCAGTCCTTGCAGTCGGCAAACAGCAGTCGGGCATTTCTGTCGGGACTGACCCTGCACTGCCCCTCTCCTGCCGTCAG
>NW_010433271.1:44437-68969 GCF_000710305.1 Buceros rhinoceros silvestris | reverse complement strand
TTAATTTATATTTAGAAAATATTAACAGGGTTTCAAGGATTTGGTGGTCTGTTTGGTTAGGTTTTTTACATATATAAAATTATATATTCCTTTATTTTAAAAGAAGTATTCTTGCATTACTGTGCTGTGAAATCACATTTTTCCCCTTAAATACACGATTACCCACAAGCATATGCTTTGTGTTTCTAAGTATCATTAATAAGGAAATTGCCTTAAAGCCTATTCACATAATGGGTCAATATTCCTAGATCTGACATACAAAAGGACTTCTAAAACCAAGCCTGTCAAATTTTTTTGTTTATTTTATATCTATTTTTTGCTCTTGTTCACCCTCCTTTGAAGTTAGTCTTCAAAGCTTCAATATCAATTGGAATGCAGCATTAAGGATTTTACGACACTGTGCTACTTAAACTTTTATTGTTTTGTTGCAAAATCATAATCAGGAGGATTAAGCTCTTGTATTTGGCTTTTTGTATCTTTTTTTTCTTTTGTAATTTACTTTTTTTTATTCAAATTCTAGCATGCCATAAATCTGTAGCATGTTCCTTTTAGCCTTCCCACATAGAGAAAATAATGCAGTTTACACTTAAACACGCTCAAGAAAAAAAATTAACATTCTTTATCATTTTCTAGCAGAGACAGTTAATACTCTCAGGCTACATTAATAGAATCTTTCTGCCATTGTAGAAAGTTTGATAGCACTCTTATTTCAATGTCTGAATTTTTCTCCTTTTTTTGACAAAGACAAATGATTGCCATCAATCAAGATCCAATCGGGTATACACAGAGTCAAGCAAATGCATCACTCTTTACTGGTTTTCCTGCTATTTGTGCAGGCTTTGCTCCATATTATTTTATAGAATGATCAAAAAAGCAGCCATAAGATAGATCATTCACACCCACTGTAAAATTAACTTTCATGAATAATGAGAGTTTTAAACCTCAGATAATGTATATGTTATACAGAAGATATTGCTGAGTTCATTTCTGGCTAGAGATTATGTAAATGATACTATATGACCTTTATCATTACAAACAGGACATGCAAAACACATATTATTTCATACATCACTCTAAAGCAAGTCAGCACCTAAAGGAGAATCAGTCATTTATAATGTTCATGGTGCAGTGCTAAGGTTGCAAGAAAATGATATGAAGTACTTGTGATATTTTTGACTACTCCTCCCCCTTAACCTGTTACTTATGTGCTCTAAACACACAACTAACAAAGATAGCTTATCCCCCCCATTTCTTTGCAAGAAAATTGGTACTTTGTTTCACAATAGAAAGATAATTTATCCCAAGACTAAACTATGTTGATAATAACCATTTGTCAATCAAAGCCAGTGATGTAGAATCGTTATATACAGAGCTATATTTATACAATGAATGAATAGTCCATTTTTTATGTAAAACAGTATTTTAAATCACGTCCCTTATGTTATTTCCTTATTATTGAACAATAAGCTTAGCAAAAGTTAAATTGCTTAAAGATTTCACAAAGATAAAAGGTACCATTCACCGTGAAGGCTAGACAGTAGATACACATATGGAATCAATGACGAACTCTAGGAAAGATTTAGCCATCCAAGCAATGCTCACACTGTATTGTTCCAGACTTCTCTTTTCTACACCAGTGAGGAACAAAAAAGACTACGAAACGTGTTTTAAAT
The DNA here is from genome assembly GCF_000710305.1 of Buceros rhinoceros silvestris. Lineage (NCBI taxonomy): Eukaryota > Metazoa > Chordata > Aves > Bucerotiformes > Bucerotidae > Buceros > Buceros rhinoceros. Next base: position 67,296 of record NW_010433271.1, on the reverse strand, counting down.
TTTGAGAATTACACAGTTCTTAAGTATTTAAGGGCCCTTACCAAATATCTAAACATATTTATATCAAATTATATGTAACCATTAATTTTAATATATATATTAATACAGATACTGAAATATCATACAGCCATCAAAGCAACGCCTGTTCCAAAACATCAAGTCTTTCTTATCAGCAACAATAAAGTGAAAAATTCCGTTAAATTGACTGCATATTATTCTTACATCAGGAAGTATACTGTGTCCCACAGTTTACCAGCTCTTACTTCTCATTATCTGTCTTACTTTCAAATCTTCTGTCTACCAGTCCTTTCATCCAATCCTAAAAGAGACACATTTTTTTGACAGATAGGTTCAGTAGCTTCTGCTGATCTACTGGATCACATCACAACTTTCAATACTGATCATATGTCATAATTTACATAACGACAAGAGAAGATTTAGTTACATCCCATTTATTTCACGCTCTGGTACTGCTTCTCCAGTACAAGCACACTTGTAACACTTGTCCTTAAAGCTCCACAGCCTTTCACAGCAATGAACTATTCCCCTTACTACTTGGGTGAACAACCCCTTTTCATTGCAGACAGCTGAAGGCACATAAGGGAGAAGACAGCAAGAAAAAATGACTCTCCAGCCTTCAGAGAAGAGCAGAGATAGCACAGAATCCAAATGACACTGGGCATCTCATCCGACTTCTTACAGATGGTCACTGATACTGTATTTCTCATCTTCTCAGTACAAAGGATGAAACCTCGGACTCCACGCTGAAGAACTGTTGACTATCCAGAGCAACGCTGAAAGTCAAGAGAGGCTTTACTCTTTAAAACAGTGTACAAAGGCCAGCTAGTTTGAAAATCTGGCAGAGGACATCGGTGACTTTAATCTCTTCTGTGCCCCAGTTCACCATGTGTAAAATGGGAAAAATTATGAGTCACTGCAAAAAATTGCAGTGAAGATTTGTGAAGTCAGATGCTGTAACAGAAGCACTCTAGAAAAGCCCATGGGCTTCTACATTCAGTATAGAATATAAACGTAATTCACAGTGTTAGGGAAAAAAAAATTACTTGAAGAAGAAAATTTTACCTTAGCAAGCAAGAGCTGTGCTACTGACTGAAATCCAAGAGCAAACAACATTTGAATAGCTGCTTGTCATTCTGTGAACTCAACGTTACAGTGACAGTATGAAATCCTCCCACTAAAAACTGCTTCATCATACAAGCAGGGCCAAAATATGGTTGAATAAGTAAGGAAAGTTCTGACCCTCACTAAACTTTTGAGCTCTGGTCTTTGTAACTTCAACAACTCTGTTAACACAGGGAATTGGGATGGGGAGTAGACGCATCTGTCTACATGTTCTTCCCCCAGCGGAGAGACAAAAAAACCCAACCACGGGCAGAAAACAGAAAAGGTAGACAATAAAAGAAATCAGCTATCACTTGGAAAATCACAGGCAGAGTAGATGTTGTAGAAATGACTGCCAAAAAATCAGCTTTATGAAAGAAGAGAAGCTTCTGGTTGGATGGATTTTATCACAGAACACTGCCCGCCTGTTTAAGGCAGCAGTTGCCTGCAGCCATCCTGATCTTTGTGTGCTGCATTTTTTAAAACAAATTTGTACAGCAATTTTCTTCAGAAGGGTCAAGCCAGGGCAGACGTCTCTCTGCGATACTCAGAACTTGAGAAGTGCAGCTGAATTGCCATGGCTCTTCTCCCACACACTTTAACAGGCTAGGACCCTGGTTGAACTCACCTGAGAATCCTTGACAAATTCTGTCCTAATGGACTTCCCAATAGCATTACCGACATAAAGACACAGCCAGGATGCAGTTCAGCAAAACCAATATAAAAACACATTTATACGTCAAATTACTCTGTAGCCTTATCTCACAGAAGCTTACATCTGCATCTTCAGGCTAATACACACCTGCATAAGTTTATACCTGCATAAGTAAAATAATTTAAAAATATTACAAACCCAAACGTGGACTCATTTCCTCTCCCCCACTCCCTCAGTGGCAGTTCTGTAAGTACTTATGGAATACAGGCATCCTTCACCTCACCTCACCTTGTCTTTCTCCAAAACCATTGCTTTCAGCAGTTACAGCTTTCAGTTTCCAGTGCCCTCTGTTATTTCCACCCCCATTTCATGTCTCCTCCTGGTCAAAAGTGCTTCTGGCCGTATTCACGTCCCTTCCCATGAAGAAGGGAATGCCTTTACACACTTCCTCTTCCCACTTTTCCTGCCATTTCTTTCCAAAATCTAAAATTGTATGTCGAGTTAAGTAGCAGAGGCACTATAGTGTGCAACTATGGAAATTTACGTTGCCATTGACTAGTTTTCTGTTTGTCTTTTACTAGGTCATTTGAAGCTGATATATGTGCTAAGCAGACCCCAGGAGTTCATTTTCCCCTCTCCAGTTTCCTAATCACCTCTGAAATATTAGTGTTCTAATCAGTCATGGCTATCACACCTCTCCACAAAGCAACTTCAGCCGTTCTGCCAGAGCTGCAGTGGGATCAATGACAACACCATTTACCTTGACCAACAGCACCCAAAGAACAACCCCAAGGGAGGACTCTTCGTGTACAACAGATAATTCGCTTTTCTCTTCAGTGCCAGATGCAAGCTCATCAGCAGGTCCAAATTACACACCGAACAGTGAGGACTGAATTACATATTGTAAATGTATTTTAGCGCAGCCTCTTTGAAAAAGACAACCTTGGTTTTGTCTTCCTTCTCCTAACCATGTTCTAAATGCAGGAGAGTAAGAGTATCTCCAAAATTATGTCTGTATAAAGCACTGATATAAATTGGGTATTTTCCCTCCATTTCTCAAGTGCAAATCCCAGCAACTGTCTTCTTTGTATTAGCTAGAGCAAATGCAAATATCCTCTCAAAGATGGCGATATTAATCGTTTTCTAATACATGCACCTGAAAAAAAACCTAACCAAAATAAAAGATGGAGTGTAAAAGACAAAAGAAGTAGAAATAAGGAAAATAATCAGTTTTCCTTCTGAACTATGGGGGTTTATTTTCTTAATTTATTCACAGTCTCCTTTTCACTAGCATCCTAAATATTTATTTGCCTCCCAGATAATTTTCTAATATATTAAATGCCTCATAATTATACATATATTTAACACTATTGTGCCGCTGGGTAATTAACTTAGCAGAGGTTGTGCAGAATTTGCCTTGCCTGTATTATAAACTCAAAGCCAGTACAGAAGAGATAGAGATAACTATTTTTTAACTATTTTTGTATTTTGTCTTATAATTGTATCAAAATATCCCTGCTCCTCAGTTTGAGCTGATAAAAGCATCAGATATTACAATACAAGATAAAAGCACGTTAGATTAAAAAGCACAGTTATCTGAAATGGAATTGGCCACATACGAAACAAATTAATAATGTCATGTAATGACAGTTTGGTTCAACCCATTTACTACTTTTTTTTTTGAGGCCTTCTACTATTTAAGGAAGAAAAACTTGTACTGTCATCAGTTCTGCACAAACAGAAAAACTGCAAAGCCTAGACTTTTATAACACAAAAATAAACACACTCTGAACACAAAAATAATTTACATAGTAAATTATACCATAATTCCAGGAGCAACTGAGGGCAATAGTTACCTTAGGGAGAAAGGCGTAAGAGTTCAATGTTTGGCTTGTTCTTTGACCTAAACTACTTTTAGTTTGATGTCTAACAGCACCTTCTACCACACAGTAAACATCAGCATTTATATTTCTCAATATTTGCTTGCTTCCTTGTTTATATATTTCAGTTTTTTGACCAAACAGAAAGCATGTGATGACTTAATTCCAAAAACGCTTTACAAATGGTACTATGGGTACATCATGTAATTGAATCAGTAAATTTTCGAGGCCCGGTGTTTACCTTTGCTGCAGAACGAACTGTAGTACAAGAGCTGGTTACAGCCATTATGCTGCTAATGTGGCGAATACTATGGAGTCAGTTTGAGTAAACTCTACAAGGTTACAAGGTCAAAATAAAAGACTGCATAATTTATCAGATCAGGCAAATCATCTTGAAAGTAGAGAGTTAAGTGCGGCATTAGCCTGAGATTACCGCCTTTCATGAATAAAGGTTAGAATCAATGTTTATTCAGTCATACTACAGATGGCATGTCCTGTATAAACTTCATTCATTTAAAGAAATCCTTCCTGACACTGTCACTGTTTAAAACAGTGGAACATAAGTAATGCACGCTGTTCTTCCAGGATTGCTATTCCCAACCACCTAACACTGTTGAGTTTTCAAAATACCAAGTCCTAAATTATCAAAAATACCTCAAGTAACGCTATACCTTGCAGTGATGAGACTAGTTTTTACTTCCACAAAGTTTGTTAACGAATTCAGTCACAAAAATGGTGCAATTATAATCTTGTCTGTGTAATGTAAGCTTACTAAAATGCTCTGCGGTATCTTTTCATGGATATGAATAAGTGAAAAAGCTAAGGAAACCATCCACTTCTGATTTTGTTTTAATATTTTTTTTTGTTTTTAATTTTACGGCTACTCTCAATTTCTGACCACTTTTATTTTTGGCCTCAACGTTGTAACATTAATGGCCTCCTACTTCTGTTCACCAGTTAAAAACTCAGCATAACAAGATGAGCTATATGAATAATGGAAAACAAAAAAGCAAAATAAAATCAATTAAACCAATGAGAATAGATGCTCTGAATGTACAGAACCTAAAGTTGCTTTAAGCTGATTTTTTTTTTTAATGACTGTTGGTTAGTGGAAGGTACGCAAGCAGAAGATCAGTTGTACTGGAAAAGGTATTTCATGCTGGAATTTATTAAAAAGTAAATCTATGGAGAGTTTTTAAACTTTTGCATGTAAAAATGTGGAAATGGAAAGAAAAAGGTGTTTGGGCATGAGAATAGGAAAATATTTAAATAAATAAGCAGCAGCACTAGTGAGACTGAAATGACAACAGATAAGTATTAAGCTTCATCATGTCCACAATAAGGACACTTGTCGGCCTCTATTTCACAGTCAAAGCAGTCTGTATTCACTAAGGAAGGGGAAACTCCAGGGCACACAGACTGTGTAAAAGCACACACACACCCGTTAACTGCTGCCCACTCGCCTCTCTTGAATGGAGTAGTCAGCTCCTGAAGAAACCATCTTCTGGGGAACACTACTGCAGTCTACCTTACATGATAAAAGGAGCCACCCTGGTGATGTAGAGGAAAGGTACACCTTGTGTTTTGGCTGGTACTCAAGCTTTTATAATGATCCGTGTTTGGCCAGTCTTTCACATGTGTAGGTAATAAGAGAGTTATATGACAAAATTTAATAGGAAATGATGCTAGCAGCTTGTTTGCCTGTGTATGTTCCTCAGCAGTAATTTCTCTTATTAATGTACACAAGTATCTGTTATTCACGTACACTGTATCAATGAATTCCAACATCCTTCACACCAACAGGACTTACTAGAAGTAAAGCATTTTATTTCATGTATAAATAATAAGTTCCCAAATTGAAAGACCTGCATTAGCAACCAAGCGAAGCAGATAAAAGTATCCAACTATTCAAACCTGGATCAACAATAGGAGTGAGCATGCACAGATCACACTAAACTTGTTTAAGCAATCTGCAGAGAGCGAGGGATGAAAGGCTACCCCAGAAATTTATATCACTGCGTATCTCCCTGAAACACAGCATCCAGTATCCACCACAACGCAGCAGGTCCCAACCACCTGCTTTGGTATCATTGACCATCACTTCTTGGGGATGCTGCATTTGCCGAACTGCTGTGTTACCGTGATAGGCAAACGTGAATTCAGAAACAGTTTTACTTTTCTACATTATCTACACCTTCTTCACCAACAAGAAAATACCCAGAGTAAAATAATTCAGTTACAGTTCATAGCTATATGCCTCCTTTCAATAATGGAGAGACTATTTCTCGAATGGGCTAGTCTATCCAGACTGGAACACTGGACCGTATTGCCAACTGTCTTCTGAAGATAATTCATTTGAAAAGTCAGCTGAAAATGACACCAGTGAGCAAACTCCTGCATCACAAGATAATGTAATCTCAAAAATATCATACTTGCATTTTTTCCACAGCTCTTCTCCTCTAATTATACAGGTGCAATACACATTTTTCAAGTGAAAATAGGAGCTACCAGACAGGAGAAATGATGGGTATTTGCAGAGAACAGTTTTACAAGATGTGACAAACAACTGCTTCTGTTCTAAGAGCTTACCAGGAAAATCAGGGAAGAAAGAAATCTTGTCTGTTATACAGAAAGAGAGAAAAGAATCATTTCAGACACACAGAAAGTGGACATTTTAAATGAGCATATTCAGCGAATTTAACATATAGAACCATACTATCTACATAATCTCAGACACTCTCATTGCCGTTTTCTATTTGTTGAGAGAATAATGACCAATCGCCCAAGAAAGTTGAACAAATAAAAAAGGAAAGAGAACACTAAAAATAGGAGAAGAAGAAAAAGAAGAAATGAAATAAAGAATGACACGGTATTACAGAGTTGAAGAATGACCAGTCCCAGAGAGTTTCCTTGTACCTCTTCAAGTACTCTAATACAAACTGTGGGAGGAAAAAGACATTCAGGGAGCATGATGAAAATGTGGTGTTGGCAAACGATTCATAGTTACAGCAGACAGATTTACCAGAAGACTAAGAAATAACCAAGTTCAAAAGAAACCCAATGGGATTAAGGATATGGGTCAAAGAGGGAAAGAGGGATTAAAGAAGAAACATGCCAGAAAGAAAACGTTTACAGTGAGCAGCAACAGAAGCAAGGAAAGAGAACATGCCCCTGAGCAACAGTGCTTAGCTGCCTGGAAAGAAAACCAGCTTCATTCGCCTGGGATTTCCTCTCATCAGATAAAAGTGACAGTAGCAGTGCAATCTGATTTTTGTATTTAAAGGCACTCCAAAGATAACTCTGCAAAGGAGAAACATCTGCTCAGCACGCAGCAGACCACCTCTGCTCTGGCAGGGGAAAGGTATGATGGGCAGAGGACAAGGGCGTCAGCAACAGCTGCGATCACTGCAGACTGGAGAGACTCAATTATCTCTCTTCCAATCACTGTCTCACCCGTGTTAATAGGCAGAGTGTGACAGGCAAAGGCCTATAGGTAAAAGGTTATATACGGGCAAAATTTTTGAGGCTATTTAATAGTTTGGAAAAACATTTCAGTGGCCATGCAACGACCAACATATATATATGGAATACACAGACCTAGCAAAGTGAAACTAAGTGCAAATCCTGCTCTTCCACCAGACTGTTCACCAGCAATAAAAAAAAAAATATATTAAAAAAAACCCAACCAAAACCCAAAAACTCTCAGGGTGAGTGGGGGGAAAGAATATTTGAGATTTGCCAGAAGCATAAGCTTTCAGGTCAGTTTGTGACAAGTCCAAAAGAGTACTGAGAAGTTTCAAACACTTTTAATAAAAAGCTTGAATTAACGATGGATAGAACACATCCTTTGATTATTACTGAAAAACATTTTTTTAAATCTGATTTATTTACTTTTAAATCCGCTTTACACGTTCCTCTCTGATACAAAATCCAGTGACAATGTTTTCGAGCAATTAATCCCGAAGCATGTCTACTTTTCAGGCTTTCATACACTACCAAGAACAATCAAAGGAAAAAAGAGGAAGAGTTAATGCTTTTAAAATGTTTTAAGATGTACAAATAACACAGTTGCATGAACTGTGTATCCACGTGGCCCTCAAATATTGTCTGATGTGTTTAAACTTCATCTGCAAGCTGTTAGGGATGCTAAATAAATGTTCTTCATATTTTCCTCATTGTCACCCCAAGGGATTATAACTGGAGAGCTAAATAAATGACTTGGAAGCATTTGCTTTTACAAGCAGTTATTACTTTAAACTGGCAGAAACCAGATTTTTTTTTTGTTTGTTTTTTTAAATATCAAGAATTCCAGAAATTTCTAGAATTAAATCAAACTTTTAAAAAGTATTATTTCCTGCAAGATAAAATTATGTTAAAAAAAAAATCTTTGTTCAAAACTCTGAATTCAATCATGTTACTTTGGTACGTCATTTAAGCGTTAATCGAAAAAAATTTTAAATCTAGTCCAAAATAAGAAGAAACATTCCACTACGAAAGTTCAGAAACTGTATGTTTAATTAAATCATTAATTAAATCATTGTTGTCCTTTGCACAAAAAAAAAAAATCACACTTGCATTTTTTTATCAAAAAGTCCTTAATCAAAGAAGCAAAAATTCCAATAGGAAGATGCTGAGCTTGAGAATTCCCAGTAGCTCTAACATGACTTTTATGTTTCACTTGAATCAGACAGTAAAATCCTCCTGCCGCCCCGTACTGACGGGGTTGATACATTACTCCAACTGCAGCTCTCAGGCGTGTGCCATGTTTTGCTCAACGTGTTTTTAGAACGGGATCCTGCAGACTGCCTCTGTATTCCTGGTACCAGATGACAAAGACAAAACCTCCAGCTTCAAGTAAAGCCTAGAAGTCTCTGTTGACATCTTCGGCTGTGTAAGTTATGTCAGAGAACAAGGGGTAGTCTTCCAAAATACTGCCCAGTGCGTGGGAAGCAGCCCAAAAGAGTATTTAGGAGGCTATTGTTTTAATCCTGTATTCGCTCTTCCTTCAAAGTTGTCAGGCACTGATGCCCTAACACTGCAATGAGAACAACCTAATATGGCAACTTCTCAATTCACAAGCAATGTGATGAGTAAAAAAAAAATTGTTTGTAAAGCTATCACTGATTCTGCAGTTCTGAACGAGGACACTGCATGGGTGCTCGTTTAGTGAAACTGAGCTCTTCAGAAATGTCTTCACTACATCCACTGACACTTGTGGTTGATTTTTCAAGAATGTGACGATATCAGTAATCAAATTATTATTATTTATCTTTTGGAATAAACTCCTTATTGCTAAAATAATGCTTTGATGCAACCAATAACATAATTGTAATTCATTTAAGTGGATTATAACTTCCCCATAAAATCTGCTAAACACCTCGCAGTGCTATCACACTGACTTAGTTTAAGTAACATCAAATTTCCTAGTGTCTTCTGCTAAGCAGGGAATGGCATGAAGTAGATTCAGAATAAATCTTGTACTTGAAATGTTTTAAGACAAAGATTCACCTCTTCCACTGACTTGAATGGACAGATAGAGGGGTACAGAATAAAGTCTGGAAACTAAATCAATTCTGTGCTGACAAGGTAGTCTCAACACTCCTCCTTCAAAGACTTACTTTTTTTTTAATCCTTCATACAAGTCTCACCACACTGATACTTGGTCTAGTTTTACAAATGAGGCAAAATAAGACACACACATGCGGGAACTTTCCTTCCATTTCAAACTACAGTTGTCCTAATACTACACTACAGAAAAAGTAACACAGATTTTCTGATGCATTTAAGAAAAAAAAAAGATAGAAAATGTTGATCACATCTGTAAAATGGAAGGGAAATCAGTCTGATTTCCCTTGCCTATTATTTTTATTCTAAAATACTTTTGTCATTGTCCAGTCTAACTATAAACACACACTATGTCAGCTATTCATAATTTATTTTTTAAAATAACAGAATGATGCAAGCAATTAATTAATGTAACCCAGAAATTAAATACAACTCCTCTGGAAGCCCAATGCTAGAATTTCACATTCCTCTGTCACCAGCTATTCCATATTTCTCCCAGTTTCGCTAGTGCAACACACACAATGATGTAAGTAAAACGTATTAATGGCCATCACACATGGAGTTATTCGTTCCTTCCTAGAAAATGACTGATATTGGGCACACAGTAACCTTTTCTTTTACAAGAATATTACATATTTGTAATATTTTTTTCTGCAGTCTGACCCTTTTTTCAGTGAATCTTCTCACTTATTGATAATTGAGATTCCAGGCAGGCTACAGTAAAAACTACGAAGCTAAGAGTAGCTACTACAACCTGACTTCCTCCGAAGTATTGGATTCACTCTCTTACACAATTCTCTGAATGCTTTACTTATCCAAGTTCTCTTCTGTGATAACTTCCCCAAATATCACACAATATATTGTAAAATGAATACACTTCTAGCATGAATAATTTATTGTATTTTCTCCTCGTACAATCAATTTTCTATAGTCTCCTTAAACGTTTCTTGTAAAACCTCAAGAGATGGCTTCTGCCCCACCTACTGTAAATGAATTCAGGTGCTCTTGTAACTGCCAACCTTGTAATGGTCTATTACTTTTTTCCTCCAGGAATATTAAAACCATTACATATCTCTGTTTGCCTTACGCCAAACAAACAGCTGCCTTAATTATTTCAATTTTATGTCTTTTTGCTTCATAAATATGCACAACTTCTACCAATACATCTTTATCCAAAACACCTTAATAAATCAAGTGGTGACACTATTACAGACTGTTTCTGCTATTTAAGCCATTTCAGATGTGGAAGACAAAGAAGTATTTCTTTCGTGTACCACAAACACGAAAGAAGGTGTAAACAGCCTAGCTCTCCAGCCCCATATTCACAATCTCTTCAGCAATACAATTTTCCTGGGCACATACTAATTTGCTAAATTTTTTTCCCAATATTTGGAGCAACTGAAGTAGGAAAAACTTCTTTGCCATAGAGGAATGCAAATTTGCAATCAACATTACGATTATTGTGACAACTGGGTTTGTTCTAGCCTAGTAGAAGTCTGAGGGAAAATACTGTACATGCAGTATCAGTAAATTGGACTAATCAAAGGTACAATCCTTTCAAAATCATTAGAATTTAAAGAAAACCTTCGGGAAAAAAATTGGTATCTATTATTACTGTGACTAAATAGGATTATTCAGCTCTCTTGAGAAAAAGTTATGTATTAAGTGAGGGTCTAAATACTAAGAAAATTTGTGGGAAGAGAAATGCAAATGGTTTCCTAATTATCTACAGCCTATTAACATGCAATCCTGATTACTAGCAATTAAAATCTCCTTAAATTTTATGACAAAAGTTCATTGAAACGTTGAAAATTATATGCTAATTATTGCACCGTAATGCACATGCATAGTGTGTATTCTGACTACAGACACAATAAATAACGTAATACTGTACCCAGTGTAACCTGAAACTCAACGTAAAAATGCAACATGCTGATTTCATATTGCAAAAAACCTCACAACACTCATTAAACTATATTAAAGAGTCCTATAAGAAATAGCAGTTGTCAGTGTTATCCTACTGCAAGGTTATCAGAACATGCTAAACAGTATAACAAAGTCTAAATAAAGAAATTAGTATTTAGAGCATAAATAATCTTGCCTGTGTCTAAGCTACAAATACGTATATATATTAGACACTCTGTTCACCCAAACAGTTAAACAGCTTTTGGGGAACATTTAGAAAACATGTTCTCGGTTTCTTCACAGGAATCAAAATTGGTTTGACAGTTGCCAGTGTAACTTTTTAACTCTACACCTTGAGGAAAAACTGAGCAAGGGATTAAAACAGAAAAGTAGAAACCAGAATGTCATCCTAGAATGAGATCACTGGTAACTGAGGAATTCTTCAACATCATTAACTGCCTCATCTTGTCCTACTGCTAAACTGTGTAGCTTCTTATACCATGAAATATCACCAAGACTGTGTGCCGGATGCAACGCTTGTCCTCAATATCATGTTTACTGAGTGCAAGGTTTCATCATGGATTCAAATAAATAATTCCCAGGTCCACACGGAGACTGACTCAGTAAAGGATGAACAGGCAGCTGCACTCACAAAATTCAAAACCAAGTCAGCTGGTTCAGAGGCAACGCATTGTGTGCAAATATTATGTGCATCCAAGGACAGAGAAAGGAGAAATAGAAAAGCAGCATGAGGGTACCAAAAGATGTAAAGAAGAGGGCAGTTACTAGGAATACACACGCTAACTGTGGTGTAGACAGAAGAGATTCTAACCAAAGGCGGCTGTGATCATATGTAAACTGTCATGCGTGCACATGCAAACTGTCATATATACATTCATATATGTATATCTTAACACAGAGTATGTGAGTTAGAAAAAAAAAACACTGGAAGCATCTCTTAACTTTATCATCCCTTATTCAGCAGCAGTTACTATCCACGACTTAAAAGAAACAGCATAAATCAACTTTCCTTTCGTTATTAATTAGGAAGAACTGTCTCTTGGATTTTGTATGAGTATCACCTACTTTTCTCCCATTTCTGCTCCGTATGTCACACCACCTCTGTTACTGTACTACTGGCTATTGTATTACTACTACAAGTGATGGTATTTTGGTAACAATCCTGTGTATGAAAAAAGTTCTTCCGTAAGCATTTAGCTAAAAACTTTAGAGAGAGATATTGAGAAGGAGATTCAGAGGAGATCAAACACTAGCCTAGCAACACCTCTTTGTTCTTTTATGACAATCCATTTTCCTGGCAACACTTCGGACCACTTTTATATGCTAAACAGACTAAGCATTAGGGGTGCTGAATAAAGTAAGCACACCCATCATTCTTAGCACATACCCAAGGAGTGTGTAGCCTACCCCACACACTCCTAAAAGTACTATTGTTACTCCTTTAGAGAAGGTTCTTAGATAACCTGCAGCACCACAAAGAGGAAGTACCTTCTGGGAGGCACACGTACACCGGAACAGAAGGGATTAGATGCCAGGAGCAAAAGGAGGGTCTGAAACAAATTCCTACTTATCTACACATACTTAGATGCACACTGCTACTGAATTCTAATCTGGGGAAAAGGAGATGGGATCTTTAGTTTTAGGTCTGGCTTCCTCTACAGACGGCTCAAAATTCTATACACAAAAATATGGCAAATTACCCTAAATCCCAGAACAGAACTCTGGAGAGGGCATATGACAAAGGGCTGCAGCAGCAACCTAATAGAAGCAGGAAAATCCATTTCCAAAATGCATTACTCCAAACTACGGGGCAAGCTCAGGTATTTGAAATCCATTTGCAACCACCCTTAAAAAAACCCTAGCTAATATGTTTGAGTTTGAGATGCAAGTCATACATCTGAGATTAGAATGAGGTTGTAGGTCACAAAGCTGTCTCAGAACAGGGTTCAAATATAAACATACATAAACTGGCTTACACGTCAGACTGGAAAGATTTAGTACCTTGACATGTTCTGAAAAATATATAGGGACACTGAAAGCAATAAATATAAACCAAAAAGTGGCAATCATATAAAGTCCAGAGAGTTTAATATTAATAGAAAACAGAAAAGAGGAAAAAATGTTACAGAATACATGAGTCTCTACATTCCTTTACTGTTTGCAAACAATTATGTTGGTTATATTACGTTACTTGGAAAAACATAGTAAAAACAGGAAGAACTGTGGTAATGTAGATTCAGAGCCAGTGAAAACGAATGCATGTGGCATTCAGCCTAGCCTTGGACTTTCACGTAGCTTTAAGGCTGGGCCCAAAGCAGAAATCGTTCACTGGGACAATGGGACAACTGGGACAATGAAGTAATACAGTAGAGATCAGAGTTCTTTTACTTTATGCTCATCTTAACAAGAATACATGTCCTTCCCAAGTAGAAACAGAGACTAACGACAGTAGCCTACTGATCTTCCTCTCAAAAACAGTCCTAGGGAAATATATTGGAAATAGTTACAGAGGTTCTCTCCTGCCCAACATGTAAATATACAAGCACAGGCTTCAAATTTAATTTACAATTTGATCTAAACTGAAACAACGTACTTTTCTTCATATGCCAACTGTGTTCAAAAAGACACATCTAATACTTCCACTCATTGTCATCAACAAAAAAGTAGCAGTGCTTCTAGGAGCTTTTGCACTTCATAAATTAGGAGCTGATGTGGGGGAGGGTAGGGGAGACAGTACGCTCATGCAAGTGAAGGCATCTAGTGATAACAGGAAAAAGAGAAAAAAGCTAAAACATTCACAAATAAAAAATAGTGTTTACCAGACACATGAAAAACAGTGAATTGGCTTTGTGTGTTTTGTTCTCCAGGACACTAGGAAAGAAGATAGATAAAAAAAGTATACTAGGTGTTCATAAAAGGTAGAACAGTTTTTTAAAGTTAGTCTTACAGTTATTTTTCAAGCCCTCTAGATTTAGACTCTAATGTTTTATGTGCCGTTATTTTGCTTTTACTGCAAAAGGAAGAGCTGGCTTCCAAAGATAAAGGAGATTTTTGGTAAATGGTGAAGGTACAGAAATAAATGACCCACTTGGCTAGTGTGTAATTACACTGGCTGAGATTGTAACAATCTATCACATGAAGGAGGATGACACCACGCTAAGGGGTTAGTCAAAGGAGATAGCCTTTGACTAACTACTGGACACAGGCGATCGATACTCCACAGATATTGTTCTCTCAAAAAAACAATTGAGTTCTAAAAAAAAGTTTGAAAATAGATTCTTCCTTTCCTCCCAGATACTGATCAGAGACTCATCTTGACCTTATTCTGGAAAAGCAATGCTGTCTTAAACAGGTATATGGAACAAATAAATCCTTCAGCATCCTCAAAAGCATTTTTACATACGGGAGTTTTGCTCTGAGCTCATTTTCAGCTTTTTTTTGTTCGGATGAGCTACTCTAATCAACAAATTAGAAAGCACGTATTCACAGAGAATGAGCCTGCCATTACATGTTTTGCATCTCTCATTAACAGCATAAAGAAATCCAATAAGAACAGGACGGCAGAGATGTAAGTAATCACATAGTTTGTGCTGAGCTAACAGCCATTACTTACATCCTGTAGTGATGAATACACTGCAGGTAACAGTCACACAAAATATTCTTTTGCAGTATTCAAGTTTAAAAAGATATAGATACATCTTTTTATATGTAGGTTTTATTTTTCTGCTTTTATCTTGGAGAACAATGACTTTCAAAATATCTATCAGTACCGCAGGGACTGCGCTCTCACCAAGTCTGCACGATATCAAATTGGGGAGGACCAGTCGATATGCTCAAGAGCAGACCTACTGTTCAAAGAGACCTAGAGACAGGATGGAGCAATGGGCTGATGACATTCAAGGACAGATGCAAAGTCCTGCACCAGGGAAGTAACAACCCTGCAAGAATCCAGGCTGGGAATGACTGGCTGGGGAGCAGCTCTGCTGAACAGTCACTGGGGGATACGGAGTACACCAACAACCTCCTGGGCTGCATTGAGTGGAGCACAGCCAGTAGACTGAGAGAAATTATTCCCATCTAGTCAGTGCTCATTAGTCTGCACCCCTCAAACAGGAAAAACATAAATCATCTGAAATGATGCCAGCAGAGGGACCCTAAGGTGGTGGGGGACTGGAGCACTGGCCATATGAGGAGACTGAGGAAACCGGGCTTGCTCGCTCTGGAGAACAGAAAGTTTCAGAAGGACCTAATAGCACCTGCCAATAGCATTAAGAAGATGGAGTTAGGCTCTTCAGAGTTGTTTGTGTGTGGTGGCAGGATGAGAAACAATAGATGTGAATTGAGACAGAGAAGTTCCAGCAGTACGGGATTTTAATTTTTGTTAGCTATTATGACTGTCAGGCAGTAGAACGGGCCACCCAAAAAGGCTGTGCCGTCTCCATCCAACTGGTTTTCAAGGCCCAACTGGATAAAGCCCTTAGCAATCTGATCCAATCTCATAACTGATCCTGCTTCAGTTAGGAGACCTCCGAAGGCCCTTTCCAATCTGAATTATTCTATGATTCCATTAGGAATTTTAAATAGTAACAGAAAATATTTTTTTAAAGGGGGGGAGGGAGGGGTGTGTGTGTGAAACCAACTTTTTCAAACAACTTGAGCCAGACCGAATTGGACTATAAACCCTCCAGCAACAAAGGAAGCCACAGTTTGAGGATTTTTGAATAATGAGAATATTTGAGTGACTTCTGTCTTCCCCAACCACAAGAAAATTTATCAAAAGATAAGCAGCATTCAGCCACCTTCTATCTCAAAAACACTTGAGATTAAATAGATGTGAAGGATATTATATTATACACCCCCAAATTGCATTTTGAGAAAACAGTAGACTAAGTCACGTACCAAATAACTCAGTAATAGCTTTTGCACTTAATCTTGGTGACAATTCTATTGCTAAATACAGCTCACGGATCTACACAACAATTGTTTTAATTCCACATGAACACAGAACATAAACTAGCAGTATAAAACCTGTATTTCACCTACAAATGTGCTAACATCATTAAGTTAATACTGTTCATTACCCACATCCAATGCTTTACTCATCTTACTGCTTTCTGAAAAAGAAATAATTGTTCCATTTGCCTTCAACATTAAAAACAAGTCCAAAGAGCAATACGGACAGCATGCCACTGTCCATTCATACGAATCCAATAATAAAATACCAAAACCCAGACTTGTGTTAGAGACACGTTACGAGAGATTTATGTTATGAGAGATAATGTATCCTCCTAACTAACATGTATTTAGAGTAAGGAAAATGACAATGAGAAACCACAAAAGTTTCACTTTCGTGGGACACTACAATAGTAAAGAATGCATTAATTATACACTGTATCTTTCTTCAAGAGACTATATTTTGGGATTTAGAGGAATAGCAACTGAAGTCCACATTTCCAGGTTATGAATGGGAAGTATGAAGGAAAAATGGAAAAGTCGAGGAAATAAAAAGCTAAGGAGGTGCAACCTGTGCAGCAGTCGTTTGTGAGCAAGGTATGCTGCAGAAATTAGAAAAATATTGAACAATTAAAAAAAAGTATCTGCTACTTAAAAAAACCCAAACAAACAAATGCTTGAGGAAACAAGCAAAGTCTGCCCTCTGTCCATACTGATGGTTCCTTTAGTACCTAAAGCTACTGGTGAGGGGGATCCACAAAAAACCCACCAGGGAACACATGATGCAGAAACTGATGTAAATGAAACAGCACTGAGTGTATCTATCCCATAGAAGATGTGCTGTTGCTTCATCAGGAGGGGTTAAACTAGGACATCAGTCACAAACGTCCATGCACTTCCCAACCAAGTTCCTGACTACTTTGTTTTGCCTAGTATTCCACAGCAAAATAGCTAGCTGCTGTTAATTTTCTGCTGCAGTGCAGACATAGCCATAGAAAAGCATACCACCAGTAAAGAAAACTGATGTTTTTCCCCAGCTTCCTAGTTACGAGTAGGTTCCTCTCCTTTCCTGGTTTCTGTTCACATTGCTCCACAGTAAGTGAAAAATACGCTAGACCCTTCTTACTTCACATATGTCTAGGTAAACAGGAAAACACCAAAACTGGCTTCAAGATACAAACCAAAAAGTGCTGTTGGTACCTGCTGTCTCCACCTCTCCAACTGGTACCCGTCAGTAATCCTGAACAGAAGTCCCTGAAGAGCTACCCAGGCTTCGAAAGACTGGAGAAGGAAGGGACACACTCTCCACTTGAACCAGAAATACACTCGTCTGGGAACACATGTGGTTTTATTTTAGATATAATTGTCATAATAGATGGATTAAAGACTTGAATTGTAACAGAGGAAAACATATAACTTTAAAGTAAACGTAATCAATTAAGTAGACAAACAGCAGAAAGACAACCTCAAATGAAGCCACGTTCACACAGTAGGAAACCATTCGGATGTCTGTAACAATAATCACAAAGGCAGCTAGCACCAAACACCCTGCTAAGAACATGCAAAGAGAGTTCTTAACCCTCTCTGGTTAAGATGGGGGATGGACTGAATTCTAGCGCGTATTACTTTTCCATACAGCCAGAAAACACAGACCGATATGTAGCTAACAATATTAAAAACTTACTCAGCTACCTTTCTGTTCTCTTTAAAGTTCTCCAATGCTCCACTAAAAAGATGCTGTCTAAATTTACACTTCAGCTAGGATAAATCAAAATTTTATGAAGCAGTCTTTACTAGCTATATAGTAAACCCCCAAAAGTGTAAGGACAGCAAAAACTTCTAGTCCTGAACTTGAACCAGAACATCTGACCGGCACGGACAAAACACCTCCCGCCAACCCCAACTGCCACAGCCTCTTGGAGAAAGGGGAACTAAAATACTACCACTAGAAAATATTTTTAACGTTCTTCCTCTTCTTAGTAAAGACTAATTGCACCAAGTATAAACAGTAGAATTCTGTGCTATTTAACATGAAGTTTCTTGCCTTTGTTTCCTAATAATTAATCACAATAATAAAATCTGAAAGTTATATTTGCAACACCCTGTCAGCCACTGGTTAGTAATTCTTTGTTCAGAAGCAGGAATTATAAGAATCTGCATTACTGTAATATGCACTGAGTTCAGCAACAAAAGAAAGCCCCACACTTTTAAATATATATGTATAAAATAATCAGAGAACACTAAGAACTTCCATGCTTTGAAAAAAATGTTGGCAGGTTTTGCTCTTTTTTTGTGGTTTGGGATGTATGAGATTGAAGCAGAAAATTACCAGGCCTATGAAGAGGAAAGTAAAAATAGAAGTGTGTAAAGAAATTAAAATATCAGAATCTTTTTATTTCTCCACTTAAATAACTATATAGATTTTTCTAAAGTTTCATATGGAAGTTATCTGGGTCAAGTTATGAACCTAAAAATATTTTTAATTTATTATGCAATTGCTGAAAAAACCGCATATATACACGCGTGTGTGTATTTTAATAGGACTCCGAAAACTTACGAAATGTTTGAAAGGTCATATAGCCAAATAGTACCACAGCATATGAAAAACTTCACTAACTCCACCAAATATCCGGCTATTCCTATACCTGTCACATTACTGTTATTCCTGGTAATATTAACAACAACGTTGAGCTTTCGAAAAGTAAACGTTATCATAAAATGACTTCGCAATGATTCTTCTTGCCTCTGTTTTGCACAGCACTTCCATTTGCTTTCAGATTCAGCACTTTAGACTCTCTTGACAGTACCGGACTTGCCTACATCAGGCAATACTTCAGGACAAAGATTCCTTCTACATCAAAGAAAACGTTAGCAAAATGGAATTTTTCAAAATTTAGATTCAGAAATATTCTTTATTGCAATCTGTCATTCTTTTCTAAGTCCACTTAACTTTACAGTTTATTTCTAAATAATTAACTAAAGCAGAATTAAAACATAACACAGGATATCATTTCTAAATAATCATTCTGAACCATTAAACAGCAACAAAAACTCCAGAAAAACCAAACCAAAACACTTACTTTTACTTATACCGGTCCAGAGCTTTTGACTGTTTACTACATTCTCCGAAAACCTTATGCTAGCAGGCTGTCAAGATACTACCTCCCTCGCTCTTACCACTGCCCCCCTTCACCTTCTGAAGTTTATCATACTGTAAAGATGTACCAGTAGACATACCAGCAGCCCTAGCGTGAATACAGCTGTATCAGGAAACCCTAATTTTGGTGATGCACCAGTCCCGTCCGCACGCCTTGCACGCTTCTAATGATCGACATCAGCCAAGAGCATGAGAAGACACGGTGTTGTACCAGCTCTGGCCACAGCCTGGGCTGTTGACACAATTACATGCGTGAGACTGGTGTTCTAATTTGTTTAGGGAGCTACCTTAAGTTAAAGCAACAAAATTCCTAATTTCTGGTCCAAACTACAGAAAGGTTCATTCAACACAATTATTCTAGCAAAACTATCAAGCAGATGAAGGCACGGGCTTTCTGAAAGGACAGAACACAACCTGACTCTCCCATGTTACAACACGTCAAGCCCCCACCTTCCTTGTAAAAACATACTGAATGATCAACTGTCTGCTACTAATATATAGAAAAGACACATTACTAACTTTATTTGGAAAAATAATAAAGAATACAATTTTTCTTTTTTAAGCTACTAAAAGTAATTTAACTATCACCACAATGTCTTTCACCAGCACGTTTCATCTCTGCCACCTCCACTGTAATAGTATAGTACGTACACCGTTTTCGAAGGTTTTGTGTAATTATATTGTACCTCTCTCGCTGTATACACAGAGAAAGCAAAGCATCTGGCAATTTACCTACACCAGTTCGAGCGAATCGGGAAATTCATCTTTGCGCTAGCAAGGCGAGGCTTTTTGACAGCCTAACAGCAAGACTAAGAATACTAAGGCTGGGGAAGTGAGGGCTTGTTTGTTTTAATGTCATTTCTTCAATGCTAGCTAGCTAGCAGATGCAAGAATATAATTTAGGGAAAAAAGAAGTCCCCAGGCATGACTCATTTCATTTGAGAAATACTTGTTATTATATTTGTGGGGTGGGATGGGAACCCCCTCCCTTCCCTTTCTCATTTTGAGGATTAGCCAGCATAGATAGATTGGCAAGCCTTTTCTTGTTCAGGAAAGGCTTTAATGTTCTCTCTTACTGGAAATTCTTATTTTGAAGCAACTGCAGAGTGTGAGAAAAGACTTCACTTTTTACTGTATTTCTCTCACTTATTCCACTCACCTAGACAATCACTTTAGCATATCTATACTAACTTGCAGCTCTCCTCTCCTGCCACCTAGTTCAATATTTTTTTTTCACCAGGCACCACCACTTCAACACTCTGTTGGCAAACATTTCTGAAACCAAAGTCTTTATCATCCATTCTTTGTCATTTACTCTTCCTCCACTGTCAAAACTAGTTCCTTCCCATGATACAGCTCTGAATTACACATATTTTCTTCTCAACTACCATCCCCATGAAAATGGACATCTGATTCCAATCTCAACACGTGCAGTCATTATTTTTCTGTTCTCTCTCTCAAGATCCTATTGAAGAATTTTTGCGCTGTCAGAATTAGAAAGTATTTCGATGTTTGCATAATGAACATGAGTAAACTTTTCACTTTTCTCTAAGCACAAAGATGAAAACAACATTCTGCATGCAACAACTAAAGAAGTTCCATGTGGCGTTCATTTTAATACTTAAGGAAGTCAGGCACACTGTTGTGCCCTCTCCCCAACAAAAACTCGTCAATGTCTATGTTTGCATATGCAAGTCATGTTTGAGCACTGTGGAAGATGAAAATTAAACTATTTCCTCAATTTTTTGATATCAGATGAAAAGACTACCTACTACCTCTCCCTCAAGACATTATCACCAAAACCTCTTACTTGGTTTCCAGGAAAAGAGAGATTTGAAGACCTGGCCTTTTCACATTACAGGCAGGCAATCCATCCATCAGTTTATTAATGGATAAGCATCAACAAAATGCTTCTTCCTTCCTCGTCCTTATAAAAAGGAGCAGATCATCTTCAGGGCCATCACACAGCATGTACAGGACAACCAGGTGACCAGGCCCAGTCAGCAGGGGTTTGTGAAAGGCAGGTCCTGCTTGACTAACCTGATCTCCTTCTATGTTAAGGTGACACGCTTAGTGGATGAGGGAAGAGCTGTGGGTGTTGTCTACCTAGACTTTAGTAAAGCATTTGACACCATTTCCCACAGCATTCTCCTGGAGAAACTGGCTGCTCATGGCTTTGGTGAGTGTACTCTTCACTGGGTAAAAAAACCGGCTGGCTGGCCACGCCCGGAGAGTGGTGGTAAATGGAGTTAAATTCACTTGGCAGCCAGTCACCAGTGGTGTTCCCCAGGGCTCAGTGTTGGGTCCTGTCCTCTTCAACATCTTTATCAACGGTCTGGATGAGGGGATCTACAGCACTCTCAGAAAGTTTGCAGATGACACCAAGTTAGGTGGGAGTGTTGATCTGCTGGAAGGCAGGAAGCTTTTCAGAGGAATCTGGACAGGCTGGTGTGATGGGCGAAGGCCAATGGTATGAGGCCAAATGCTGGGTCCTGCACCTGAATCACAACAACCCCCTGCAACACAACAGGCTTGGGGAAGAGTGGCTGGAAAGATGTCTGGTGGAAAAGAACCTAGAGGTACTGGTGGACACCAGACTGAATATGAGCCAGCAATATGCTCAGGTGGCCAAGAAGACCAACAGCATCCTGGCTTGTATCAGCAATAGCGTGGCCAGCAGGAGGAGAGAAGTGCTCAGCACTGGTGAGGCCACACCTTGAGTGCTGTGTCCAGTTTTGGGCCCCTCACTCCAAAAAGGTCATTGAGGTGCTGGAGTGTGTCCAGAGGAGAGCAACAAAGCTGGTGAAGGGTCTGAAGAACACGTCTTACAAGGAACAGCTGAGGGAACTGGGGCTGTTTAACCTGGAGAAAAGGAGGCTCAGCGGTGACCTCATCACTCTCTACAACTACCTGAAAGGAGGCTGCAGCAAGGTTGGGATCAGTCTGTTCTCCCATGTAACAAGTGATAGGATGAGAGGAAACAGCCTCAAGTTGCCCCAGGGGAGATTTAGGTTGGATATTAGGAAGAATTTCTTTACAGAAACGGTTGTGAAGCATTGGAACAGGCTGCCCAGGGAGGTACTTCCCCATCCCTGGAAGTATTTAAAAGATGTGTAGATGTGGTGCTGAGGGACCCTGACAGTGCAGAGTGAATGGTTGGACTCAATGATCTTCAAGGTCTCTTCCAACCAAAATGATTCTGTGAAAGAAATTCATGGCAATAGATTAAAAAGAATTGAGTAAAGTACTTGTTTACAACATGGACAAGTTCAAGACTCTTCCATCTCTGCTCCACGTTGTGTCAAAGGAACATTAAGCTTCTTTCCCTGTTGTCCTAAACTTTTAGATGCGGTCCTTGTATATTTACTCAGTTAGCTTTGGAAGGTTCATGCAGCTTCAGTTCTCATAGTTTTCACTTTAGCCTTTGAGATACTGTTTTAAGACATTCTCCTTTCTTTGCAGAAAAGACATTTTGCCCTTCAAACTTTGTAGGCTTCCTACTTAACTCCCAACGTTCTCCTGAAAGAAACTATTCATAAAGTTAAGCCTGATCCACACTCACCCTTCACAATCAATAGACAAGCTCCAGAAATGTTTGCAG
>NW_010433271.1:34437-39437 GCF_000710305.1 Buceros rhinoceros silvestris | reverse complement strand
CAGTCGAATATGCTCTAGCCTAAACACGTTCCAGCCACTCTTAAGCTTCAATTAAGGATGTACTACAGGGACTTGAACTCTTATTTAGGTTTGCAGGTGAAACTTTAGCTGTGGCTTGTGCTGAAGAAGTTAGACAAGTATCACTGTAATGAAGGTACATACTGAGAATTCCAAAATGAGAATTAATTTGGCGGTACTATTTTCACCTCAAAATTACTAATACAAAACTCATACAAAACATATAGCAAAGTTCAAAGGAACAGGAGAACCATCATGGTTTTTACCGCTCTAACGAAACACTAGTTCTCTGACATTCACACAAATTAAACACTAACACATTCATTTGAACCCTGAAAAACCTTTTTTACCTTCTAATGTGACCATACCACCTGAGCATATCTAAGCACAGCCCAGTTCTGAAGGACATTTTAAACCACCCCACAAACGCTTTACCTTGGTGCAGAGCTTCCCCAGGCTCCATGCTTGTCTGTCAGAATGTTGATAATCTTCTGTATTAGTTGAGTTGCAGTCACCTGGTCTCGGTACTTCGCTGCCATTATCAAATGATGACACATTTTTTCTTCTTCCCGTTTGTCTGCAGAATACTGGGCACACAGTGACTAGGAAGAAAATAAAGACTTTGTTACTTTGCATTTTAATTATGCCATCCAAAGGAACTTTGAAGACTGCATAGTTAATTACTTATACAAAACCCTTGAGAAATAAAAATTAACCCCATTTTACATGTTCAAGAACTGAGGCACTGTGCAGCTGCCCACAGCAGATCTGTCCAGAGAGCCAAGCAGGGAATCTTGGTTTGTCGTGAATTCTTTAAACACAGCGCACGCACTCGAGATGTAGCAAATGCCAACACGTTAGTGGCCTGATTGCATAATAAAACAGAGGCACAACCGCTTTCATTTGATAACAAAGTGAATAGCATTCCAAAAACAAAGAGGCACGTTGCAGAAGAACGAACGCCAGCTAGCTGACCACTCCACCCCGTCACTCTCCATGAGGTTTGGGTAGCCAACCATTTGCTGCTGATTATATAAACAGATAACTATAAAAACTAAGGCGAAAATCTACACATCTTCCGATAGACAGAAGACAAAATGACTACAAACACTGAATCGATTTTTACCAGGTGGCTTCTTGAAGTTGAGCAGGTTTGCAGGCCAGCATCGTGAAGTTAATAATTTTCCTAGCCGTACTACCCCTGTGGTGTAAACATCTTCTGTTTGCCAAGGTGCTCAAAACTGAGCACTAGCAAACAAGAACTGCAAGTTACACCTATAAGCAGAACTCAAAACTATGAAAGATTCTTTGTTACATTTTCTTGTAATTCTGGGATTCATTGATCTTCTGAAAAATTGTCTGTTAATACAGAATTCAGAAAAGGGCACCACATTAAGATCATCCCCTCATCAAACCATTTTACATGAAGACCCAAAACAAATTTAATATTGGTAGAAACAATAAAGGCTTTTCCCCACTTCAGCACTCCCTGTTTCTAATTTCAGATTTCTTCTGGCAATTCCACAGGTCGCATATGCCAGACAAAGCATTTCAGCCTTTGTCAATGATTGGATTATTCTGTGATCTAGTTAGTAGAATGGACACAAATGTCTGCCTAACAAGAACAATAAAAAATTGCATTTTCTTTGTGAAGAACAGCTGATGCAGAAACTAGTATGAATATTTCTTAGAGAATAGATAACAGCACAATATCATAATGCTTTTTATGTTTAAAAACAGCAACAATGCTTTTTCTATAGAACTCTGTCTATACATACAAACATTAGGAAACTGCTGCAAAAAGAGCCAGGCTATGAATGTTATTTATATACGTGTACATACAAATATATATGTCAGTGTGAGAGAAAAATAGGAAGAATGTGGAAAAAACACAAGTAAAATAAAATTTGGTGTTTTGTACATTTTCACAGACATTAGATAACAAAAAGGTACTAACAGATTAATACATTTTAAAGAGCTATTTTAACAATTTCAACATATTTACAAATTTTCTCATAATTTTTCCCACACCAATGCTCACCTGATGAATAGACATCCAGAGGGAGTGAAGAATGAGCAGCTGACTTTCCAAGTCAATGAGACATCAAAAATTGGCTTTTGTTCTCCTACATAAAGCACTCTGCCACCTCTCTTCACAAAAATATGAGATGGCTAAATCATAACCAACACTGGACACAATCTTTCTAGGTCTTTTTAAATACAGCTGTCTTTTCCAATACGTTAATCTATTTTGCAACCATGATGATTCCAAGTTCTTCTCAGCACTTTGTAAATGTTTCATATGCTGTTATTTTTAAGTTGCCTGAAAGGCCAGAATTCTAAAAACAAGTGTGTAAGGTAAGCTAAGTAGTAAAATGTTTTAAAGTGCTCTTTAATGGATCCTCCTTTACAATTTGAACAGCAACTTTTCATATCTGACATAAAATCCATAGATATAAATCACATTAGAGGGTTATTCTTTCCCCATTATCAATCTCTGTCTCTTTATGGAACATTAAAGTCACATTTGACCTTAAAACATGATAAAATGGAAATCAAACTAGAATGTTTTGTAAAAGACATAATGAACTTGTACCTCTTTAAAAAAAAATCTCTTTATGATGTAATTTTGAACACATCCTTCATTAAATACCAACAAAGATTTTCAAAGTGTGGCTGTGACATTCAAATGAAGGAAAAAACACTATTTTGTTGTCCTGACAACTTCCATGAAAACAGAATCAGCCTGTTACAAAATGGAAATGTACAGGACTCCACTTCAGCAAATTCATCACTTTAGGCGAATAGAAATTTGCAATTACCCACCAAAACTGAGAGACTTCCACATGCAGCAATCCCACAAAATCACATCGTCACTCCAGCAGGGACTCTGATCCATACCACATTCTTTGTATAACACACTTCACAAACAAGAACAGAAAGGCGGCACAGTTCTGCCCAATATCTGGCACGTGCATGTATCGTTACTAACAGGAAGAAATTTTTGCAAGAAGAATCTTCTCTCTAACCATGCAATTGTTCAGTGGTTCCTACCCACGACATATGCCAAATACTCAGCAAAAAAGAAGCTATTTCTCCCCCTCCTTCTCTAGATCATTTTTAATACGGGAGTGAAAGATGACTGGCTCCAGCAAACGAAATGGAAGGAGACCCATCCCAGCACAGCCAGTCACCACTAGACCGTTCTGAAAGCACTAAAAAAAAAAAAAAATCTGTTTCTCTGCAGTGCTCACCTGATCCACTACTTGCAGAGACACAATCCAAGATATAGAGTGGTACACGTTAATACTTCGCACTAAATCCCTACCATTCGATTTATGTAAAATAAAAATTCAGCTTCATTTCTGCTTGTGCACAAACTCAAAAATATATTTTTACAGTTTTTTTCTTTAGTTTTGATGTCTTACACTTGCAGTATGCACCGTGTCATACTTGACTATAGTTTTACAATCAGATGTACAGCTGCACACAAACCAATTTGTCAAACCTTCACTCCACTAGCACTTTGGCCTCCATAATTTTTATTTTCTGTTTGGGCAAGCATGTAATGAAAGTAGAATCACAAAAGTCTCATGATGAAACAAAAAATGTTGAAAGGAGAAAAACGTATTTTCATATAAACCATCATCCTCAGGTTAGCTACAAAAACTCTAAAATTCAGTGGCTGTTAAAAGTTTTACAAAGGTAAAGTGTATCAAGTAGAATCTTTTCACACAGCACGGAGCAGAGGAAAGACCCTTGTTCTCTACCCCTTCACCCAGGATGGAACAGGAACCTTCTCTTTGCCGTTACTGCAGAGGAGAACAGGGTTTTCTCCTCTCTCCTGTTCTGTGACTGGACAAGGCTACAGGCTATTTGAACATGTAGGTTATCTGAAGATTTATTTTTAAGGAACAGTAATTCTAAAGGACCACAAGGTCACCCAAAGGAAAGTTACAGATAGGAAAATACAACACATTTTGTATGCATGAAATATTCCAGGAACGCTTTTGGAAAATACTGGTTCATACAAGGTGAACTAGTCTGTTCTGCCTGTCTGTATTTCAGTGAAGAGGGGGAATAATCTAGTGTTTTCAGAACTATTTTATCTTTGATCTTTATGAAAAAAAAAGTCAAGTAAGAGATTTCTACTGCACCGTACCATCTGCATGTGCACCTTTGCAGTCCCAAAATTACAGTGTAATGTTTTCTACAAACTATGAGAGAGTTTAATACTGTAGGCTTTTAAAAGCAATACTGCACCTTTTTACTTCTATTCCTCAACTCAGAGATCACTGAACACTTTTACATATCCCAGTTCCTTTGTCTAATTCGGCTAAAAGCTACTTGCTTGGAGAACAACCTGTCTCAGAGGGTGTCATTTAAGAGGAAAAGTCATCCATAAGATAACGTGTAGTCTTGCCGCTAATGCAAATTCCCTACAAATTAGGGTATTTTACTAAATTAAGGAGCTCCTCAGTCCTCTGCTTTCACAGATCTTTGCACTTGACCTCTGGCCTGAGGTTTAAAGTCTGAACTAAAAATGCTACCCAGGGAAATGTTACAAAGACTCCTGAGTAAGACTTAGAAAAATGAAAGCTTAAAACCTCAACAGCGAACAAAAGTCAACCAATGACAATGTCTGACAGCCACCGTCAATTCTGAAGTGATGCCTCTGTCATCCGACGACTCAAAGTATCGATTTCTCTCAGCATGAAGAAAGCTTAAGCCAATGAAATAGATATAGCATCATCCCCCCGATAATAGCTATCAAGGTTAACACCAGCAGAACACTTATCAAAGTATCTCTTCTATTTCTTCTTGTTTTAATGGACTGAACACAATGCAATGGCTTCTCATCTCTGCAACCTATAGTTTTCCAAACCTCATTTATCCCTTTTCCAGCCTTTTATCTGATTTGAAGATTAAAAAGAATCTGCATCTAAATCAACTGTTTATAATACAAATGTGGAAGGGGATTA